>NW_025814732.1:0-79214 GCF_018902025.1 Drosophila willistoni | reverse complement strand
AAAAACGAAGACATTTCATTGCTCAATGCATTTAAATGGTAAACTGATATATGAATGTGGGAAATGGTATTGAGAGGGAGCAATCAAAAGTAATAGAAGAGAGGAGACAAACGCGTAGTGGCCGAACATTCTAGTAGTAGTAGAGAGAGCAGGGCATAGGATCATTATATAAGTTGAGAGAGAGCTTGTTAAAGAGGCCGTGGATCATTCGCAAAGAGACTGTCAACTGAGTCGCACGTCAAGGTCCATAATTAGTTTAGTGTTATTTCTATAAGTATGTTTAAATTCTAACAATATATTGAACTCGATTGTCATCAAACAATTCAAATATTAATAAATAAATAAATATAGTAACGATCGCTAAATCAACGCTACATTTTTGGGGGCTCGCCCGAAATATTGTTTAAAGAAATTAACATACAAACATATAACACTACGTGAGTGAAAGAGACAACAAACAAAGTTCTTCGAAGTGACAAAGCAAAAACTTTTGTGTCGTCATCATTGTGTAAGAGCAAGCGAGATAGGCTGTGCTAAATTGTTGCATAAAATCTTTGGTGCCCAAATACGTTACGACGCAGACAATACACGCACGAGCATGTTTGGTAACGGACGGCGATCAGTGAATTTTTCTAGAACAGTCTAGAAATATTTGGACAGAGCGAATCAAGAAGCAAAACGTCAGCAGAGGCAGAGGCAACCCGTTGGCAGAGGCGAACCGTTGGCAGAGGCAACCCGCTGGCAGAGGCAAAGCTGGACGTAGCGTGAGGCAAAACGTCAGCAGAGGCAGAGGCAACCCGTTGGCAGAGGCGAACCGTTGGCAGAGGCAAAGCTGGACGTAGCGTGAGGCAAAACGTCAGCAGAGGCAGAGGCAACCCGTTGGCAGAGGCAAAGCTGGGCGTGGTGTGTGATAAAACGTCAGCAGAGGCAGAGGCAACCCGTTGGCAGAGGCAGAAGCTGGACGCGGCAAGAGACAAAACGTTAGAAGAGGACAGACAACCTGCTGGCAGAAATTAAACGAAGACTTCGTGGGACAGGAGCGGACTTGGGTAAATTTTTTGGGGACTATATGTATATAGTTCTAACCTTAATTGAATTTACTAAAACTAACCTTAGCATTAATTATTGGTATTGAACAAAGAAAATATTGTAATATGGAGCTTGACGAGGTTATGGCATTGCGAGTCGCAGATTTGCGAAATAAGTTGGCCGAATTGAACCTAAGCACAGTGGGAAGAAAACGTGATCTACAGAATAGACTTCTTACTCATTACGATATTCAAGACCAAGATAGCGAGGATGAAGAAGTAGAATCAGTAGTTACAGCTAGAGGCGAATTGCCCATAAACAATTGTAGTCGATCTTGGTACACCTTAAAAGATGTTGAGGGCAGTGTATCCTATTTTTCCGGCTCAGGTAGTCCCGACATTGATTCGTGGGTACAAGAGATAGAAGAGTGTGCTATTACAGTACAATGGGACAAGTTACAGACCTTTATATACGCCAAACAGTTGTTAGCTGCGGCAGCTAAATCATTTATTCGGAGTCAACATGGTATAAACAATTGGGAGATATTAAAAGCAGCACTGCGCAAAGAATTTGGTTCGAAACGATCAGCAGCTGAGATTCATAGAATATTATCGCAACGTTCTCAGAAAAGAGAGGAGACTTTGCATGAATATTTGTATGCTTTAATGGAAATTGCCAAACCAGTGAATTTGGACGATGAGAGCTTGATAGAATACTTTGTAAAGGGCATTCCAGACTCACAAGTAAATAAAGCTATTCTATTTCAAGCCAGGAATCTACAAGAACTGAAGTTTCAAATAGAAAGTTCGTGCTTCACACAAGTCGTTAAACAAGTTGAGGCTCAGTCAGGAGGAAAGATTAATCAGGGTAAAATAATTGATACATCTAAGAATCGGAAATGCTATAGTTGCGGTGATACATCACATATCAGACGAGACTGTCCGAAGAACGACCAAAAGTGTTTCAAATGTGGTAAAGTAGGACATCGAATGGCACAGTGCAAACTAGAAAATCCAATTAAATACGAGAGAAATACAAACGTGGTAGAAAATGAAGATGTAGTAATACAGCCGTCAAGCGAATTTACTCCGTCAGGGTTAGAACTTAAAGACATCGTATATTCTAACGTTATATTTAAAGGACTCGTAGATACTGGCGCTGGATTATGTCTTATGCGACGAAATATTTATTTATGATTGGATCGAAACCGTTATTAGGCGGAGCTAGACACTTAACAGGAATTGGCGACAGTAAAGTGTTGACTTTCGGTAGTTTTATCATACCAGTGAAAGTGGATGGTTTAGTTATGAACATAGAATTCCATGTAGTGCCAGATCAGGATATAAGTTTTGATGCTATACTGGGTCGAACGATATTGAACACTGTCAATATAAATGTAACAGTAAATGGATCTAGGTTTGCTATGCGCAACGATATAGAAGTTTGTCACACCCATAGTATGTCAAAGAGAGAACAAAATGAGTCAGATATTCAGTGGGCAGGAGATATTGGAAATATCTTCGTCACAAATATTGAAGACAGGGATAAGAGTCCGGACATAAATCTTTCGCATTTAAACCATTTGATAAAAGGGGAAGTAGAGAAATTAATTCGGAACTACCAGCCAAAAAGAAATGCAAACGCACCAGTAAGCATGAAAATTATATTGAGCGACGAAATACCTGTGTATCAGCACCCGAGACGTTTAGCCCTTTGTGATCAGGAAATTGTTGATAAACAAATTCAAGAATGGCTAGCAGAAAAAATAATTAAAACCAGTACTTCTGAGTACGCGTCGCCAGTTGTCTTAGTCTCGAAAAAGAATGGTCAAAAGCGTTTATGCTGTGACTACAGGAAATTAAACGAGAAGATTCTTCGTGATAACTTTCCCATGGCTCATATGGACAGCGTTTTAGAAAAGTTGCAAGGTGCCAATATGTTTTCAACTTTAGACTTAACAAACGGATTTTTCCATGTACCGGTAGTAGAAAGCTCTCAGAAATACACTTCTTTTGTTACTCAGAGTGGACAATATGAATTCCTGTATGTTCCTTTTGGTATTTCAAATTCACCAGCTGTATTTACAAGATTCATAATGGTTGTGTTACGAGATTTGATTAAAGCAAACGATTGTGTAGTGTACATGGACGACATCATCATTCCAAGTACAGGTATCGATGATGGGTTGGCCAAGCTAAAACGCGTACTAGACGTGTCAGCCAAAAACGGTTTACGAATTAATTGGAGTAAATGTCAGATGCTACAACGAAAAGTCCTATTTTTAGGGTATGATGTGGAAAATGGTACCATAACGCCGAGCAAAGAAAAGATTAGAGCTGTTTCGAATTTTCCTATCCCAAATAGCAAAAAGGGGTTACAAAGATTTTTGGGTCTAACTTCCTATTTTAGAAAGTTTATTGAAAGGTATGCAGTAATTGCGAAACCATTGTCCGATTTAATGCGTAAGGATTCTAAGTTTGAATTCAAAGATATACACAAACTCGCTTTCGAGGAACTAAGAGCTGCGTTGACCAAAGAACCCGTCCTTAAATTGTTTAACCCGAAATTGCAAACTGAAATACATGCGGACGCTTCAAAATACGGATTTGGGGCAGCTTTGTTACAAAAGCATCCAGAGGATAATTCATTTCATCCCGTTGAATATATGAGTCGTAAGACAAAATTGTGCGAAGAAAGGTATCATTCTTACGAACTCGAAGTGCTTGCTATAATTGGAGCACTAACCAAATGGCGTGTTTATGTCCTAGGATCTCGATTCACCATAGTTACTGATTGTAACGCATTTGCTATGACCATGAAAAAGAAAGATGTTCCTTTGAGAGTTGCTCGTTGGGCTATGTATCTTCAAGATTTTGATTATGTTATCGTACATCGATCAGGTACTCAAATGAGGCACGTCGATGCGTTGAGTCGTTTTGCATGTTTTATGCTTGTTGAGGACACTATTAAACATCGATTAAAAGAAGCTCAGTTGCAAGATGAGTGGACCAAGGCAGTAAGGACGCTAGTCGAAAAAGAAAGTTATAAAGACTTCTATATAGAGAACGAGATTCTCTTTAAAGACCCTAATTGTGAGTTGATTGTAGTGCCTTCGGCAATGGAACATGAGATTATTAGACTTGCACATACCCAGGGTCACTTTTCCGTCAAGAAAACGCAAGATTTAATCGAGAAATCATACTATATTCCCGAATTGAGAGATAAGGTTATTCGTGTGGTACATAGTTGTGTGGAGTGCATTGTTATTAACGCAAAGGCTGGCAAAAGAGAGGGATATCTAACTTCGATAGAAAAGGGTGACAAACCACTTTGTTCTTACCATATTGATCACGTCGGACCAATGGAACTTACAAATAAACGGTATAATTACTTGTTGGTTATTATAGATGGTTTTTCTAAGTACGTTTGGTTATATCCCACTAGGAGCACAGGCGTAGATGAAGTGATACGGTGTTTAGAAGTTCAAGCAACAAATTTTGGGAACCCAGTACGATTGATATCTGATAGAGGCGCGGCTTTTACATCGCATATTTTCAAAAAGTATTGCGAGGATCACGACATCGTGCATTTATTGATTACCACCGGAGTACCGCGAGGAAATGGGCAGGTTGAAAGGATTCACAAGATTGTTATTCCAATGCTAGCTAAAATGAGTTTAGATAATCCAGCTTCATGGTATAAATACGTTGGGAAAGTTCAGCAAATCATCAACGATACGGCACCTAGAAGTACTAAGATAGCTCCTTTTAAGATCCTAACCGGTATTGACATGCGTAGATCAGAGGATGTAAACCTTAAAGAACTACTCGATGATCTTCTAATCGAAGAACTAGCAGAACACAGAAAGAAAATACGAATGGAGGCAGTTGAAAATATAAAACAAATTCAGGAGGAGAACAAGAAGTCAGCTAATCTAAAGAGAAAAGAGGGAAAACGATTCAAAATAAATGATTTGGTTGCTATTAAGCGTACCCAATATGGCGATGGTCTGAAACTTAAAGGAAAGTATTTAGGACCCTATAAAGTAACGGCAATTAAAAATCATGGTAGATATGAAGTAGAGAAAGTTGGACAGGCGGAAGGGCCTAATAGGACATCAACTGTATCGGAATATATGAAATTGTGGGGACCGTCATTCGGGTCGAATGTACAGTCAGGAGGGCCGAATGTGGGAAATGGTATTGAGAGGGAGCAATCAAAAGTAATAGAAGAGAGGAGACAAACGCGTAGTGGCCGAACATTCTAGTAGTAGTAGAGAGAGCAGGGCATAGGATCATTATATAAGTTGAGAGAGAGCTTGTTAAAGAGGCCGTGGATCATTCGCAAAGAGACTGTCAACTGAGTCGCACGTCAAGGTCCATAATTAGTTTAGTGTTATTTCTATAAGTATGTTTAAATTCTAACAATATATTGAACTCGATTGTCATCAAACAATTCAAATATTAATAAATAAATAAATATAGTAACGATCGCTAAATCAACGCTACATAAAATTTTGACGTTTATACGCCGACAATGATTATTAAGCAAAAATGCAACTATGTTGATATAGATAAAAAAATCGTAAATGAAGTCAGTAATTTATATTATATTTTATCTATATCAACATAGTTGGTACAAGTTCGAATCTTTGAAAACTGTTAAAAATGAATGCAAGGGGAATTAATAAGAAGGTATCACGAGAAACCAGGTCAGTTAGGCGTTGAGAAATGTGTACTTTTGAGTAAAAAATACGCAAAAGTTTTTTTAGGCGGCTCACTTGGGAGATTTTCACACATATTCATTTTTCCCTTTTTATTTACATATTGATTTATAATTTGTTTTGATAAATCAATTTATTTAAATAATGTCTGTTTCAAATATAATTGCAATGATCCCAGCAAGACAAGTGAAGACTTTCATTACTGTTGGCTGTGTGACAATGTAATGCACATTAAATGTGCTGGTTTTACAGTCAATATGCCGGATAATATTGCCCAGGGTGGCGGCCTTAAATGGGGCTGTGATTCGTGTCGTGGCTTGGAACTCGACATGGAAAGTTTTATGAAACGGACTGGGATGCATTTAAAACCCTGTCACCTACTACCTACTAACACGATATCTGTTGTAGTTTCCAAACCGTCGCGGCAACCATCCCAGGAATATTACCAATAAAGTAGTTACAAGAGGAATTAGTAAAGTGATGGCTGCTTCAGCTGCTATTGCATCTGCTGTTGCAGCTGCTGCTGTGCCTGGCACTTCTAGTTCCCTTCTAGTTCCCAAAAAGCAAATTTTTATTTCGAGGCTTGATCCCATTACTACTTCAGAAGAAGTCATAGCCTACATCCAGGGCAAAGTTCAAGCCCCTAATAAAGATTTTTGGCCGGAACACCTGCCTCTGTGAATAAGATTCCTTCCGGTTCGTCTTTTAATCAATCTTCCTTCTTTAATTGATCATATTGTAATGCTGTGTGCTATCTTCATTCACAAACTTAATAAGTGAAATATACTCTCCTGAGCTATTGAACCAGTTAGACCTATCTGTGCCCGTAGACCTACTAGAAATTTTATTCATCTATCCTTAAAACACTGTATTTCCAACTAATTGCATGAACCTTTTCGAGTCCTATGTTCTTTACAATCTTCTGTATCCCGTAATCAGTTCAGAAGCCTCTGTCTCTAGTGAAAACCTCTATTTTATTGGCCTCGTTATTAGCTGTAGTTAATCATATTTTAATTGTTTGTCCGTTTAATTTGTATTTTTTCACGCGATCGTGGCGTCCGATATAAATTGTATTAAGTTTCAAGCTATCGCTAAAAAACGAAGACATTTCATTGCTCAATGCATTTAAATGGTAAACTTTTGCATAAAATTTTTGACGTTTATACGCCGACAATGATTATTAAGCAAAAATGCAACTATGTTGATATAGATAAAAAAATCGTAAATGAAGTCAGTAATTTATATTATATTTTATCTATATCAACATAGTTGGTACAAGTTCGAATCTTTGAAAACTGTTAAAAATGAATTTTACCTTTATTCATATGAATAGAAATAGGTACTTTTGAGTAAAAAATACGCAAAAGTTTTTTTAGGCGGCTCACTTGGGAGATTTTCACACATATTCATTTTTCCCTTTTTATTTACATATTGATTTATAATTTGTTTTGATAAATCAATTTATTTAAATAATGTCTGTTTCAAATATAATTGCAATAATCCCAGCAAGACAAGTGAAGACTTTCATTACTGTTGGCTGTGTGACAATGTAATGCACTTTAAATGTGCTGGTTTTACAGTCAATATGCCGGATAATATTGCCCAGGGTGGCGGCCTTAAATGGGGCTGTGATTCGTGTCGTGGCTTGGAACTCGACATGGAAAGTTTTATGAAACGGACTGGGGATGCATTTAAAACCCTGTCACCTACTACCTACTAACACGATATCTGTTGTAGTTTCCAAACCGCCAATTTTTATTTCGAGGCTTGATCCCATTACTACTTCTGAAGAAGTCATAGCCTACATCCAGGGCAAAGTTCAAGCCCCTAATAAAGATTTTGGCCGGAACACCTGCCTCTGTGAATAAGGTTCCTTCCGGCTCGTCTTTTAATCAATCTTCCTTCTTTAATTGATCATATTGTAATGCTTCGTGCTATCTTCATTCACAAACTTAATAAGTGAAATAGACTCTCCTGAGCTATTGAACCAGTTAGACCTATCTGTGCCCCGTAGACCTACTAGAAATTTTATTCATCTATCCTTAAAACACTGTATTTCCAACTAATTGCATGAACCTTTTCGAGTCCTATGTTCTTTACAATCTTCTGTATCCCGTAATCAGTTCAGAAGTCTCTGTCTCTAGTGAAAACCTCTATTTAAGCACACTTAGCTCGTAATTAGCTGTAGTTAATCATATTTTAATTGTTTGTCCGTTTAATTTGTATTTTTTCACGCGATCGTGGCGTCCGATATGCGGCTGCGCCCCACGGTCGGTCGCGCAGGAGGTGGACAGATCTCTGCTTTGGCTCGCGCGAAAGAGGCTATGTCCTTGTGTCGTATGGGCTACTTGTACGTACTTCCCATTGTATGCATCAACGTCCAGAAAATCCAAAACCGCTGGTATTAATTACGGTTAGCTGCACAATAGGTAAACTTAAAATTAACTACGCTTTGTTGAACCGTTTCCCTGAGAATGCCCCGCATGCTCTGTCATGACTCTCGCTGATCTCATAATCATTGGCTCTCTGAGAAATATGCCAGAGTTTTCAGAGAGAGAGAGAGAGGGAGAGAGAGAGGGAGAGAGATAGAGAGAGAAAGACCCTGCTACAGCTGGTGTTTGTGTAATAATGCCAACTAACATTCATCTGTTTCTTGTTTTTGGTTGATTTTCCATAAATATTATTGTCTTGAATAAAACTACGCTGTCCAATTATATAAGTTCCTAGTAATTTCGATTGTAAATCTTGTAGATGTATAGTATGAATTCCCCTTGTTACTCATGACATATATATTGACATATATTGACTTGCATGCGTTATCATATCTAATCCTATATGGATTATGGTGTGCAGATATCTTTATCTTTGTAAGGAAGCTCTGGCTGGCGTATAATTCTTAGTCTTCAGAGTCCCGTCTACAGAAAATTTATTTGATCTGAAAACCTTGAAGAGTATTATAGGGTAGAAAAAAAGGGAAGGGGAAGGGTAGGAGGAAAGTCCAAGAGTAGCTGCAACGACTGATCTTGTCTGCCAAGCGAAGCCCGCTTGGCCAAGATCCGTTGCCTCTTGTACTGGGAAAGGAAAAGGCAATCGGGAAGGGAAACGTTAAAGGGGTTAGGGTATGGGGCAGTGAAGAGAAACTGCAACGACTGATCTGGTCTGTCAAGCGAAGCCCGCTTGGCCAAGATCCGTTGCCTCTTGTACTGGGAAAGGAAAAGGCAATCGGGAAAAGAATCGTTAAAGGGGTTAGGGTATGGGGCAGTGAAGAGAAACTGCAACGACTGATCTGGTCTGTCAAGCGAAGCCCGCTCTTCACCTAGAGTGACCGAGCCTTGAGATCAGCGATTGATTTCGTCTGCGGAAAAATAACTCATCCTGCCGAAGTCCACTGATCCTTCGGCTCCACTCTTAAATGTTATGCGACAGACGTAAAGGGGAGGGGAAAGGGTAGACATAGTTTTAGTATCCGAAAGAAAAATGCAAAGCGGGTCAACTGAGAATAGCACATTTACTAATTTCTAAACATTGGTCATTCATTGCGTCCCTACCGCACTCAAGTTAAAAGGGAATACTGAGTAATGAGCTCACCTGGTATAATCCTTGCTTCAAAAAAAAGGAAAAACTGTCCTTGTAGTTCACTGCTGTTTTTTTATTCTTTGATCTTTTCACTGCGATGTTCCCTGGCTAAGTGATTTCTCACTCATTCTATGTCTCTATTCAATCTCAGCCCTCTCTGCATACTTATATTCTAAGGGTGAAAACATACGAAACGATGCGATACGGTGAGAACATCACGATCTCTGTCCCTCTCTTTCGCTTACTCTCCTTACTTCGCTTGGGCGAAATGGCCCGTGACCCGTCCGTGCGGCTTCAGTTGGATTCTGAAAAACCGGTGCTACACCCTCAACAAGAAGCAATGGTTCCGTCGTGATATCGGTCAGGCGCTCCTACTGGGTTGTTGGGTGATACCGATGTTGGGAGTGCGTTTCGATAGCCGAAATCGGGACATTTCCTCGTCGTTGGGGCTTGAGTCGGTCTCTTTCTGGCTGGTGACTGTCGGGGGAACACCTAGTGTCGACCAAGGGTTGACCGGTTCGTACTCGGACCGCGGAGGGGTGTCCAGTGTGAGTCAGGTCCTGCCTGCGTGGATCCTCCGTAGGACAGGCGGAAGTCTCACTGACATGAGACCACTCCGTTCGTGTCGCGCCCAGCGTCGATGGTAGGTAGTCAGATTGTTTTCCTCTATTTGTAGGGTTTATCCCTCTGACGATGGCTCCTCCAGAAGACCGGGGGCGACCACCTCCATGCGGCGGAGATGGATCGGGGTGTTGGGTTGGTTCATCCGCTGCTGTGCACCAGGTGCGATGAGTACTACTGCTCCGTGATCCGTCTCAACAATCCGGGCTTTATTTGCCTCATAATCATCATTTTCTTTACTTGGTTGCGACATGCTGTGAAAAATAAGATATTTTAAAACTACCCTAACGAGACCCTACAAACATGCTATTATTAAAACTAAGATACAATGTTTAGATAATTTACGCCGCGTATCGGCGCGAAGAGCCTCTCTTTAGGATGGAGGGAACGTTGGGCAGGTCCCCCCAGGTTACTTGGTTGCGACATGCTGTGAAAATAAGATATTTTAAAACTACCCTAATGAGACCCTACAAACATGCTATTATTAAAACTAAGATACAATGTTTAGATAATTTACGACGCCTATCGGCGTGAAGAGCCTCTTTAGGATGGAGGGGGACGTTGGGCAGGTCCCCTTGAAAGACGAAGGCTCCTGAGGCTGATGTCTTCGGAAGGCCTGTGCTCTTGGGGTTCGTTGTCATCACTGTTGAAGGCCTTGAGGTCAGCAATACATGCGGTGTGTCGCCCACGCCCATGGACTTCTTGTAATCTGACAACATTGCTGGAAAGAAACTTGATTATTTTGTAAGGGCCTTTACATTTAGGCGCCAGTTTTGCGTTGAGTCCTTCGTTGGCATCCGACAACATATGTTGCATGAGCATGACGACGATGCCGATGCCCGATATCGTTTTAGGTCGTAGTATTTCTTCTGATTCTGGGAGGTATTGCGTTGGCTCTCATGTACCATGGTGGGTGATTCCTTTGGCTTCAAATCCTCCTCACGAACCTGCTATGCTGAGAGATAGAAGTATCCTTGGGCGTAGCGGTCATTTCTACAGGACCCAGTCGATTTACAAGGGCATTAGACCGGGTGTGGTCATCCGACACTAGCGATGGCTGAATTTAGTAAGGAAGTTCCTATGTTCCGAAGGAAATCTACTTTCAGGATAAGAGGGTACATCATTGATGGCATCGCTAATAAGGTCATATGTACGGTCTGTGCCCCGAGACCGATGCTAGCCCTGAGAGAACTAGTAATCGCTGCACGAGTTTTATCGGCAAGGTTAATATTAGTATCAATGTCTCGCAGCAGGAACGGGGCGAAGTGCTGAAGAGCCACTTCCTCGTTTATGAAACTCTTGTTCGCTCCTGAATCCAAAGTAGCTACCATTGGTTTTCCATTGACGAAGACATGGAGATGGATGCGGTCTTGCTTTAGGAGGAGGGGGTTACTGGGCTGAAGTCCTGCGACGTGGCCAGCTCCCGCACATTTGCGGCAAGCTGTGCTGGTATCCACGGGAGCTTTAGAGAGTTGAAATATAGCAGTCCCGTTTAGGCTGGAAGTCACATGATCCAAGGGCTTATTTTGAACGGCGTTGCTCCTTTTCCACGAATGCTCTGTGTCATCGCTACCTTGCTCCAATCGAATTGTCTTATAATTTACCACCAACTTCGTTAAGCCGGGTAACGTTTGGAAGTCATTTCGTCGGGTATACAGCTTGTAGTCTGGTAATAGATTTTCGTAGATCCTATCGAGTTCCTATAACGTCGAATAATGAGCTCTCTTCATAATTAATCAAAGGTCTACTAGATACTCCTTGTATGGTTCCTGATGACGTTGCTTTCGAGCGCGTATGCTATCCTCTAGTTTCTCAAAATAGCGTGGGGGTAGAAAGAACTCTAAAAATTCGGACTTGAAGTTGACCCATGTCATCTCCGGGTACCCGCTGGTTTGCCACCAGCTTTCGGCCCGTCCGGTCAATAGGATGGCTATCATCGGAGGCAGTGCCTCCAAACTCAAACGGTACGTCGCGGCTCGAGTTTCTTTTTGCTCTATGAAATAGATAGGATCGGTAGATCCGCTAAAGGCAATTCCGCATTTGGTTATACGTTCCGCGATCGAGGCATAGCTCCCAGTGGTACGGCCTACCATAGACTCATGGACTCGACTCCGCTCACTGGGTTCGATGTTGATCTTTGAGCCAGGCATACCGAAAGGTGTCGGAGAACCGGAGCGAGAACCAGAATGCGATTCAGAACGATAGTTAGTGTCTTGTGGCACCGGTAGTTCCTTCGCGAGTTGTCGACGGTGCTCTAGACTGTGGTTTTACATCTAATTTCTTGTTCCCGGTACTAAATTGGGCTTTGATTTCGGCAAGTCAACTCAATACCTCAGGATGATGATCCTCTCTTGAGGCGAACTCGCGGAAACGATTTCTTAAGTCCTCCACTATTCCACCGGTGTCTAATCCGAATTCGTCACATAGGACTTCCAACTCGGCTTTGCGACGATGATTTATCCAATGAACGCCCATTGCTAGTATATTAGTAAGGACTCGGGGTCGTAGTATAAGCGATAAGCAGCCAAAGGATATCGGAGTTCGGCCAGTAGGCTACGCGATACTGTGTAAAGATGGCTACGGTAAACCGATAGACTATGGTATGGATGTGTAATTTGACCAATGCGTATATACATTTTATTTAATTTTTAATAAATTCTGCATGGGAGAGGTCAGAAAATATAAAAATGTATATATGTTTGTTCAAAGAAGAGTAAGTAACGGTGACGCGTAAATGAGAATTATCGCCGCCAGGAAAACTTTGGAGGTGGTTTTCGGTTTAAATATTTTGAACCAAATCTTTGCAATGGTTCAAATATATATAAGAAACATCTTGCCTGTTGATAGAATTAGATCCAGTTTGTTTATTTGAAATCCTTGAATGTAGAATATAGTTATTGGAGACGTGATTGATTCTCCCTCGATGTTGTCCAAAGAAAATAAGCGTTTACTCCAATTAATGTTTAGAATATACTTGAGAAAGTAATGGTCCTTGCTGCCGAATTTCCTGATGTCCTTTGCACACACGGTGGGGTCGAAAGGGTTTTTGCCAATACCCGTTCTTTAAATCTAGAGTAGAGATGTATTTCGCGTTCCTCAATTTCTCTCGGATATGGTGTATATGAGGCAAGGGGTATGCGTCGCGCACTGACTGACTTTCAGTTGCCGAAAGTCTATACACATGCGAGTATCACCAGCTTTCTTACCTACCAACACGATTGGTGAGCTGTGAGCGCTTTTGGATGGTTCAATACGGTCTTCCTTCAGCAGTGCGTCTACTGTTTCGTTGATAATTTGTTGTTGGGCCGGATTACGGGGATAGTACCTCTGCTTCATGGGTCAATCGTGCTTCAATACAATGACATGTTGTGCTATTTGGGTAACGCCGTTGAGTCCGTCGAACTTAGTGATTTCCGCGTCGAGAACCGCTTGAAGTTCCGGCTCTAGTGTCTCCTGTTCCATACTGGATGATAGTTCTGGCTTAAAGTCCTCGTCACGGATCTCAGCTTCTACTGAGGCTAATCGGGCGTCCACCTCGGTTACCGGTTCCTTTTTGCTGCCGGGTCGGCGGAATGGGTTTTTACAGACAGCGTCAGGTGTTGGAGGCGGCAAAACTGAGCCCTCTAGACATACTGGTTGTTTGCTATGCTGAGAGTCAGAGATATCCTTGGGCGTAGCGGATGTTTCTGCAGGATCCAGTTGATTTATATGAGCATCAGGCTGTGTGTCGTCATCCGCCACTAGTGATGGCTGAATTGTAGAATTGACTGGTCTGTGGGTCTTATCGAAAGGGGGCAACTGTAACAGATAACCTCCACAACGTATAGAAGTTCCTATATTCCGAAGGAAATCCACTCCCAGAATAAGAGGATCCATCATCGATGGCATCGCTAACAATGTCATATGTACGGTCTGTGCCCCGAGACTGATGGTTGCCCTAAGAGAACTTTTGATTGCTGCCCGAGTATTATCGGCAAGGTTAATATTAGTATGAATGTCAAGCCGAAGGAACGGGGCGAAGTGCTGAAGAGCCACTTTCTCGTTATGAAACTCTTGTTCCCTCCTAAATCCAAGGTAGCTACCGTTGGTTTTCTATTGACGAAGACATGGAGTTGGATGCGGTCTTTCCTTAGGAGGAGGGGGTTACTGGGCTGGGGTCCTGGTCTGGTCCCTCTGTCTGGCCCAGATTGAAACGGTGGTTTGGTCCGTTTCCCGAACGACGGCAACATTCGATGGTACGTACCCCCCTTCGACCGCATTGCCAACAGAACAACACACGGGTCTTCGTACATATTCGTGGGAAGTGACCAGCTTCCGCACATTTGCGGCATGCTGTGCCGGTATCCACGGGTGCATCGAAGAGTTGACATACAGCAGTCCCGTTTAGGCTGGAGGTTGTATGATCAAAGGGCTTATTTTGAACAACGTTGCTCCTTTTTCAAGAATGCTCGGGGTCATCGCTACCTTCTCCGATCGAATAGTCGCATAGGGTAAGGTTTGGAAATCATTTCTTCTTATAGTCAGGTAATAGATTTTCGTAGATCCTGTCGAGCTCCTGTAACGTCGAGTAATGGGCTCTCTTCATCACTAATCGAAGGTCCACAAAATACTCTTTGTATGGTTCCTGATGACGTTGCTTTCGAGCGCGTATGCTATCCTCTAGTTTCTGAAAATAACGTGGGGGGAAAAAGAACTCTAAAAACCTATATATTTGAATGTGCAAGTTGACCAATATGTGTATATATATTTTATTGTCATTCTTTGATTTTTTTTTTATAAATTCAGCAGGGGAGGGGTCAGAAAATATAGATATATATGTATGTAGGATTTTACTTTATCCCGGTTTATTTATTTCAATATTATTAAAGGATGTGATTTCCTTATTTAGTTTTATTTTATTAACAATGTTTCTTTGTGTTAAGAATACATATATTTTATATTATTTAAATGGCCTTAGTGATAATTTGGGTGCGCGATGTGATCGAGGCGAGAGTACGATTGCGAGTGCTTTTTGAATCAACGCTTCTCTTTATTTGCAAATGAGTGAGTCGACCAGATAGGTACGGCCGCTGCGTGTCGTTCTGTCTCGCTCACTAGCTACTGCCCGATTGTCATGATTGTGCCCGCCTGACACTTCATTTCCTACAATCGTCTGTCCTGACAAGTCATTCGACCCGAATAATCCTAGCCAAGGCTTCATGAACTCAGCCACTATTGAGGTCTTACAAGGTCCTTCACCATCGCGGACTTTCTCAACGTCGTATCGACCGCGCCTATTCACCTTCGTGACTTTATATGGTCCTAAGTATTTACCTCTCAACTTTAGACCTGTCCCATACTGCGTACGTTTAATCGCCACTAACTCGTTTATAAGACATTCCACGCAACACTCAACACAGGCTACCTTTTCTTTTAATTTTGGAATATAATACGATTTTCAGCGATATCCTGAGTCTTTCTAGCTCCAAAATGTCCTTGTTTGTGTGCAATCTGTATTATTTCTTTTTCCATCTGCGAGGGAACGACAATAAGTTCTTGATTGGGGTCTTTTAACAATATTTCATTTTCAATGTAGAAAACTTCATATCCCTTCTCCTAAACTAAACTCCTTATCAATTTAGTCCAATCGTCTGACAACTGTGCTTCCCTCAATCTATGGGTTATGGTGTCGGTTAACAGAAAACAAGATAAACGGCTCAAAGCATCCACATGCCGCATCTTTGAACCTGAACGATGTTCAATCTGATAATCGAAATCTTGTAGGTACGTTGCTCAACGTGCTACACGTAACGGAACCTCTTTCTTTTTCATTGTCATCGTGAACGCTTTACAATCTGTAACAATCTTAAATCTCAATCCTAACACATAAACACGCCACTTTATTAATGCTCCAATAACTGCTAAAACCTCAAGTTCATATGAATCATACTTCTCTTCGCAAGGTTTAGTTTTTCCGACTCATATATTGTACCGGATGAAAAAAACCATCTTCTGAATCTTTCTGTAAAAGCGCAGCTCCGAAACCGTGTTTCGAGGCATCAGTGTGAATCTCAGTCTCTAGCTTAGAATTGTATAACTTTAAAACGGGACCTTTGATCAATTTATCAAAAATTTACTTTACTCTGCAGTATCTGACATTTCTCCCAGTTTACTCTCAACCCATTTTCCGCAGCTATCTTCAACACCCTTTTAAGTTTAATTGGACCATCATTCGCGCTAACACTTGGTATAATTATATCGTCCATATACACCACTGCATCACCATTCTTCACTGCCATTATAAATGTTGTAAAAACTGCTGGAGAATTGGAAATTCCGAATGGTACATATAGGAATTCATACTGACCATTCTGCGTTACGAATGCTGTGTACTTCTGAGATTTTTTCTCAACAGAAACATGGAAAAACCCGTTTGTTAGATCTAGAGTAGTATAAACTAACGCACTTTGAAGTTTTTCTAATACGGTATCCATCTGCGGCATAGGAAGATTATCCCGGATCACTTTTTCATTTAGCTTTCTGTAATCGCAGCACAGACGCTTTTTCCCATTCTTCTTTGTTACAAGTACAACAGGCGAAGCATATTCGGAAAAACTTGGCCTTATTATCTTCTCCTCCAACCATTCTTGTACTGTACTATCAACAATTTTCTGATCAGACTCTGCCAGACGCCTTGGATGCTGATAAACTGGCAACTCATCCGTTAGTACAATCTTCATTTTGATAGGAGTGTTTGTATTTATAATAGGTTTGTAACTTTTAATCAACTTCTTGACTTCACCAGTGATTTCTGCACTGATATGTGACAAGTCACTCTTGATTTCCACTTTATTCTGTTCTGCACTGTGCATACACATACTTTCAAATTCCTTAAACAACTCAGCACAAGATAAATTACACAGTGATTCTTTTCTCTTGATGCTCACAAACTTTGTACCTTTCTTTGCAACAACCAAATCGACGTGATCTAATATGGTTCTACCCAAAATTGCCTCATATGCCATGTGTTCATCAGGAACGATATGAAACTCGACTTCCATCTCAATGCCATCTATCTTGACACTTATGCTAAAACTACCAAAGGTCATCACATGACTTCCACCAATGCCTGTAAGGCTCTTCGAATATCCTGTTAATGATTTAGATCAGAGTCCGACAAACACGCTTTTACGTATAAGACTCAAATTTGCTCCTGTATCAATTAGACACACATAAAACATTTGCGATCAACCTTTTGTTATCGAACTTTTCTCACTATTATCTCTACCTTGCTTGTGAAAAGATGACTCCAATGTTGTTTTCTTTCACGACATCCTAGGATCATAGGATTTTAAGTAGGTCTCTATTTGAACTTTCAACGCATCCACTGTTCTGGCTTGATACAATAATGCCTTATTTGCTCTCATGTCTGGTATACCTTCTACGAAATACTCGATTAAACTTTCGTCATCCAAATCGATCGGCTGTGCGATTTCCATTAACGAATACAAAAACTCATACAAATTCTCACCTCTCTTCAACTGTCGATTGCTTAGTCTTCTATGAACTTCGGCTGATGAACCTTTACTCTGAATTCGTTTTTCAAAGCTACTTTCAGGGACTCCCAACTACAAATATCTCTATTACTACGTATAAACGACAATGCAGCTCCCTTTAACAATTGTTTTGCATACACAAAAATCTGTAACTGACTCCACTGTACGGTTAAAGCGCATGCTTCCAGCTCCCTAGTCCATTGTACAACATCAATCGAACCAAAACGGCAAAACTCGGAAACGCTTCCCTCCACATCTTTTAGTGTGAACCATCTGTGTTCGGGACTTCTTGAATTGCTCTAGCCGAGGCGAAATCTGCCTCCTGCTCGTCATTCTCAGTTTCTATTATATCGTAATGAGCGAGTAGACGCGATTGCAGTTCTGCTTTAAGGCCTGTCTCTAGCTCTAGCCCTAACTCTCTCAATTTAATGCGCAACTCTTCAATACGCAAAGTTAGAATCTCACCTCGATCCATTTCACACAATTACAGGTATAATGCTTAACAAGTTTGCTATATTAATGTATAGTTAGTATCAATCAATCAAATTTGTTACGACTTAGCAAAATTTACACACTATGTTAATGTAGGTCAAATTGTGGTAGGTTATGGTTAAACTCAGACGATTCTTAGAAATGTGCTCTCTGCAGCTCGCATCAATTTCGTCAATATTTCCGCCACCGGTCTGGTTTCGTCGTGCAAGCAAAGTAACTCACACTCAAGACAATAATTGCTCTATGGAACCACTCAATATCGTTGTAGCAACTCATTCAGATGTTCGGTTCGCTCTCTGTTGCCACTCACTCTGCTGTTGCTACTCACTCGGCTGTTTTCCACTCGTTCTCTTGGTCTCTCTTTGTCTGCTCCACACCAATTATCTCAACTTCGTGTCTGCTACCTTCTCGTTTGGACTTGTCGTCATCGTCTGCCCATCATCGCTAATTATCATCAACTTCGTGCCCGCAGTCTGCTTCTCGTAACGGTTTGTGTTGTCCGCTCTCTGCTCTCTTTTGGTTTTCCGCCTCCACAGTGCACACTAGTTATCATCAACTTCGTGCCGTCTGTCTGCTTCCAAAGTAAACACTGGTTATCATCAACTTCGTGTCCGCTGTCTGCTTCCACAGTAAACACTGGTTATCATCAACTTCGTTTCTGCTGTCTGCTTCTACAGTAAACACTGGTTATCATCAACTTCGTGTCTGCTGTCTGCTTCCACAGTAAACACTGGTTATCATCAACTTCGTTTCTGCTGTCTGCTCTCTCTTTTCGTCTCGAGTCACCACCGTTCTCTAGCCGCTCTCAACTTCAGTCGCCGACTTTTTGCCTAAACGGCGCCAAAATTCATAGTGACGCTCTACTTGCGTCGTCCGACCGCTAACCGTCTCACCGTCCACTCGTCGCCTCTCGTACAGTCACACCAACTTGCATTAATTTTTGAACATGTAGTGGTTGCTTCTTGTGAAATTCGTTCGCAAACAACCTTGAGTTTGTATATGTATTACACGTTAATGCATGCAATTTTAACAATTTTCTGTTCACTTGCGAACACAAATTTCACTAATTGTCTTGGGCCAAAAATTTCGGTTGAGCCCCCATTTTGTGGGATTTTACTTTATCCCGGTTTATTTATTTCAATATTATTAAAGGATGTGATTTCCTTATTTAGTCTTATTTTATTAACAATGTTTCTTTGTGTTAAGAATACATATATTTTATATTATTTAAATGGCCTTAGTGATAATTTGGGTGTGCGATGTGATCGAGGCGAGTGTACGATTGCGAGTGCTTTTTGAATCAACGCTTCTCTTTATTTGCAAATGAGTGAGTCGACCAGATAGGTACGGCCGCTGCGTGTCGTTCTGTCTCGCTCACTAGCTACTGCCCGATTGCCATGATTATGCATTTCCTACATGTATGTTTGTTCAAAGAAAAGTAAGTAACGGTGACGCGTAAATGAGAGTTATCCCCGCGATTGGAAACTTCAAGGTGATTTTGGGTATAAATATTTTGAATGGTTCGAATATAAAAGAAAGATCTTGCCTGGTGATAGAATTAGATCCCGTTTGTTTATTTGAATTGGGATAATTCTTGAATGTAGAATATGATTATTGGAGAAGTGGTTAAATCTTCCTCGATGTCGTCCAAAGAAAATAAGAGTTTACTCCGATTAATGTTTCGAATATCCTTGTGAAAGAAATGGTCCTTGCTGCCGAATTTCCTTTGCATTAAAAACCTTGGATGATGAGGTCCTTGAAGCTTAGTTGAACTGCTTCATCAACCAAGATAGACTGGCACGATCTGTAACAATCTCAAAGTACACCCCAAACTACGGCTAAGCATTCACGTTCCTTGACACTGTAATGTCTTTGTGCCGCGATTAGCTTTTTGGACATATAGGATATGTGTTTTTCTTCCTTCTTCCAAATACAATTGCACTAAAACTGCACCAACACCAACATCGCTTGCATCACATTGAAGAAAAACTTCTTACTAAATTCAGGGTTTTGCAAAACGGGAGCAGTCATCAATCGTCTTTTGAGATCATCAAAAGCTTCCTGCGCACTGTCTGTCCATTCAAATTTGGTTTTCCTTCCTAGCAAATCTGTACTCGGCGCTGCAATTTCTGAAAAGTTTGCGATGAATCTTCGATACTATTGTTATAAGAAATATAAAATAATAGAATGCGCAGTTTATTTGCGACTTACTTCTTGATGTCTCTCATCGTGTCATTTCTGTCCTTTACGCATATATTCATATTTGTGTGATCATGCATGCATTCAGTTAAGCGAGAATTATTTAAACACCCATCCTCAATGCAAGTATGTCTACAAATGTATCTTATACTTAACAAATTTGTTAGCTAATTAATCGACTCAATAGATAACGCGCTGACACGCTGTAGATTACGCCATGTACTCTGATTCCGTACTGCTAAGAGCAACTTTATCATTGCCTGATAAAGAGTTGCATGAACCCTTTTACACTCAATTTTATCGCAGGCTACCTGATACCGCATGTGCTTCTAACGGTGCTGTAACTGGTCTGCACTGAGCATAGCCATAGCGCTCCAGTAGATCCTTGATGTACTGTGAATGACCCAATGATATTTCTCCAAGTTCGCCATCATGGTGAACCTCCATGCCAAGGAACAAACGCACAGGTCCCTTGTCAACACATTCAATCGCTGCCATAATAGCAGACTTAGTCCTGTCAAGATCCGATTTATCCTGGAATCCTAGAAAGATCGTCCAAATAGACAAGGATTAGTGATAGATTACCTTTTGCTTGCTGTTTGTATACCAAACCAAACCATTAGCTCGCAAAACACTATCGAGTTTGGATACCTTGCTTTTGTCTTCAATTGCGTATCCTTCGGGCTGGCTCATATATACGGTATCGGTATCGGTATATGTACCGTATCTGGTGTAGATACATTTTTAGCTGCGCTGCTAGGGCCAAGAAACGAACGAAATGAACACTCTTCAAGCGACATACAGGCGAGTATGTTTCATTGTAGTGTTATGTGCGCATTAAGTTTTTTGTTAAATCCGTTTTGGTTAAAATAAAACGCAACTGTTCTGTTCGAGCCGTCATCCAGAATTGTCTGGACAGTTTATTCATATCTTAGTTTTTGCCTATACATCTTATATGTATTGAATACATTCTGCCGCTTAGGGCGCTGGCAGAGAGAGAGAGTGTGTTGCAGTATATATGTTTGTACGTATTAGCATATATGTACAGAGGGTACATAGTCAAAAGTACTTACGCTAGCGATCCCACGCTCAGCGGCCAGTCCGCATAAGTGGCGGATCATATTATTATTATGAATGGTTGCATAAACATAGCAACAAAGTGTTGGTATGTTACTCTTACTTTAATGTTGAGCATATGACCACTTGTTATATTGTATACTCTACAATACTGTGGGCATATGCTCATTTGGCATACAACATACAACACCTCCCTTTTTAAAAGAATAACGTAATATTATGTAGTTATTTATTTGTTTTTCTTAAATACTATGTTGTATATTTTTAATTTTAATCAGTTTTATCTACTGAAATATATGAACGAATGTACTCGTTGAATGTCCTATGACTTCTTTCAACGGTACCTAATGTCTGGTGGTGGTGTGCTGTAGATGTTATGTTATCTATTTTTAGATATATGCACAAGTCAGTTATAATGGAATTTTTGTATTCTGTTCCCATGTCCGTAATGAACGTCTTCATTGGACCGTACTTCAGAATAAAAGATTCGAATATGGCTTTTGCGACAGTTGTTGCACTTTTATTTGCAATAGGAATTGCTACTAAATACTTTGTCAAATCACATATTAAAGTGATTGCGTATTCATTCCCATTTTCCGAACGTGGTAGTGGACCAATTGTGTCTACTATCACCCTGTCGAAAGCATATTGTGGAGTTTCTGTAATTATCATAGGTGATCTCGTGTGTTTCGTCGTTTTTGACGTCAGGCATTTTGGACATTTATTAATGTACTCTTTTACATGTTTCGTCATGTTTTTCCAATAATATTGTCTTTTTATTTTTGTTATCGTTTTATTTATGCCTGTGTGACCTCCTTGAATTGGATCGTCATGAAATGTAGACAATATAGCTTCTTTTTCTTTTTCATTGTATATTTGGGTCACCGGATTGAGTAGCGCTACTCTTAATGATTTTAAATTCTTGTTGCCCATAAGTTTGAAAGTATCTATCGAAATTGATTCAAAGATCTTATCGCTCGGTGCCACTTTTAGTTGGCTGATATTATATACACCGGCTTGCCATTCAAGCCTTTGGAAAAACTGACCTAAGTCTAGAATTCCATTGTAGTATAAATCGCTAACATTTATTCTCGCTATAACTTTTTTCCCATGTTTCAATAAACATTTCGAATCTGTCATTCGCAAGGTCACTACTTTTCGTACCTCGTCATTTGTTATGACTTCGTATACGTTGGGCTTAGAAGCTTTTTCAAGACTTTGCCTTGGCAATTGTTCTTGTTTGTTTTCTGCGCAGAAATTTTGTTGTCTACTTTGGTGCCTGGTAGTGACTTTCAGGACTTTTTTATTCATATCAATTAAATCAGTTATTGTAATTCTGGACAGAGCGTCTGCCACGAAATTATATTTTCCTCTCAGATATTCTACTGTAAAATCGTATTCTTCTAATTCGAGTCGCATGCGAGTTAATTTTGAACTTAGGTTTATCATCGAGAATAAATATGTTAAGGGGCGATGATCAGTTTTTACTGTGAAATGTTTGCCATATATATATTATAGTTTTGAGTTAAAACTGCTCCACATGCGTGCTTGCTTGCATCTGTGATTATACAAAATTCTTTGCTAAAATCTGGGTACTGTAACAAGGTTGGTTTAACAAGTTGTGTTTTTAAATACTGGAATGCCTTTTCACATTCCGCTGTCCATTCGAATGGGACATTCTTTTTGCATAATCTTGTTATATGCCGTGAGTATTCGGCGAAGTTTTTTATGAAACGTCTATAATAATTGCAAAATGCAACGAATCTTCTAGCACTGTCTGCGTCCGTAGGGACTGGATAGTTATTAATAACATCGAATTTTGTATCATCTGGTAAGATTCCTTTGTCGGTGCATCTGTGACCTAAAAATGTCACCTCATGCATGAAAAATGAACATTTTTCTGGATGTAATTTCAATTTGTGTTTTCTACAAAGTGTAAAAACGTCTGTTAGGTTTTAAAGCATGTGTTGTTCAGAACAACCAATAACGATCAAATCATCCATATAAAGGAATGCTTGTGAAGGCTCTAAACCCGAGAATGCTATTGTCATCATTCTCTGAAATGAATTAGGTGCTATTTTTAAACCAAATGTTAATCTCGTGAAGCGATATGAACCATTGTTTGTTGAAAAAGATGTTATGTTCCTTGAGCTTTCCTCAAGTTCAATTTGGTGGAAACCTGACATTAAGTCAAGGCATGAAAAATATTTAGCTCTACCTAGTTGATCAAGAATATCGTCAATTCTGGGGAGTGGAAATTTATCTGATAGCAGTTTTTTGTTTATTTGGCGATAGTCAATTACTAATCGCCATTTTTTCTCTTTAGAGTCCGGAAGAGATTTCTTTGGGACCAATAAGAGTGGGCTATTGTAAGGTGAAATCGATGGTTCAACAATATTTTGTTCAATTAACTTTTCTACTTGTTTTTTAATTTCTTCGGTTTGGCTATGCGGACATCGATAGTTTTTTACATATACTGGCTCTTCGTCCTTAAGTCTCAATTTTTGTTTATAAAAGTTGTTGGTTGTGATTGGTTCGGTTTCAAGTCCGAACACATCACTATACTCGGTGCATATTTCCATAAGTTGCTTTTTGAACATGATTGGACAATTTTTCTTTAGTTTACTAATAACAGACTCTGTTCTATTGTTATTTGAAGTTTGAACCACATCGTATTTTGAGAGCGGTTCGAATTTTATTTTATTAATGCCTACTAGTTGGCATTTATCTGTCGTATTTAAAAATCGGACAAAAGTATTTTTGGTTTGGGCAATAGTGTTTGCAATATAAACACCATGCTTGATTTCTTGATTTGGGATGAAAATGCTTTCTTCTTCTGAAGACAAATCTATTTTGCGTATCACTTGGGATCTCGCTGGCAGAAGTGTTGAATTATTACCAGAACTAAATGTTATCGGTACATTAATGGGATACGTTAGGTTTGAAGGTCTGATTATAAACCAATCCTCTGAAGTATTATAATCTAATTGGCAATTAAAAGTCTTCATAAAATCTAGTCCTATTATTCCATCGCAAGGGATTGCAAAATCTGAATGTTTTAAATGAAATTTATATGGAATAATGTATTTCCCTGTTTGTAATTCAATTGAGGCTAGTTCTTTGGAGTTAATTACTCCCTTCACCTATGCCTCGAATGTCTATGATTTTATTGAATTGTATGTCATGAAAGACATCGGAATTTTCTTTTATAATTTAAATATCTGCACCTGTATCAATTAGGAATGTAATGATTTTATTTGTCTGAACATTTGTAAACGATACAAAATTATTGAGACTTAAGTTTACAGTATATATTTTACTTTTTAATTTCGAGTATCTGGAGGTGTCTGCGAGTTTCCCGAAGCATCTTGGGCTACTCGGACATAATTGTTTTCGGTATTGCTATTGTATCTGTTTTGGCTGTTACCTCGGTAGTAATTATTTCTACCTCGGCCATTACCTCGACCACCTCTATTGTTGTTTCTGTTATTGTAATTGTTATAGTTGGAGTTGTAGTTTCCGCGGCCATTGCCTCTACCTCTTTGGTAATGGTTACTACCTCCTCTATTATTGCGGCCTCGTTGAAATAATACTGTATTTGCAC
This sequence comes from Drosophila willistoni, assembly GCF_018902025.1. Classification (NCBI taxonomy): domain Eukaryota; kingdom Metazoa; phylum Arthropoda; class Insecta; order Diptera; family Drosophilidae; genus Drosophila; species Drosophila willistoni. The sequence goes on along the minus strand of NW_025814732.1, from coordinate 54,358 downwards.
TTCCAGTCATTTCCGTGCTGCAATGGATATATTTACCCATTACATCATTGAAAGTTACAAAGTTTCCAGCTTCTAATATTACTTTGAGTTTTTCGTGCTCGCAATTTTTAATCATTGCAGAAACAGACTCGCTTGTAGAGAATTTTTCCGCATTGATTGGGTCTAATCCGTTATCAATAAAGGCTGCCTCCAGTTGCTTCCGCAAATTATCCATTTCGGTTGCATACTGGGAAGCAGTTTTGCCTTTTTGTTTTATGTTCATTAGTTTCGCCTTTAAAACGTCAGGAGATTCTCCTTTTACATTTTCTTTGAGCTTATTTATTATCCCTGCAATAGTGGTTTCATTTTCTACTTTATACACTATCGATATCACTTTCAGTATCAATAATTGTTTTGGACTCGTCCAAATCTGCTAATTGGCTTTCGTCAAATTCAGCTGGCTGACTTTGATCTTCTGGAATTACTATTACAATATTTCGTCTAGTACTAATATTGTTCAATCTTATTTTCAATGATTTTATCAGTTTTCACACTGATGCCTATGCTCTTTTGCTAATTTCTCATTAACTTTGTTTTCTATTGATAATATGTTATTATAATGTGTTATCAGTATTTGAGCATGGTTTATCAAAGTTTCCGGTCTTATGACTTTATCTGAGTTAATACATTTAAAAGATTTTTCAAATTTATCTTTATGATCATTAATCTTTCGTGCTATCGTACTCCACTCCATATTTTGTCTACAACATTCAGCGGTGCAATCGTACCAAAATTATTGTTGTAGAACCAAGTATGTCATGGTTTTCTTCTACTGTTTTTACCATTACACATGGTAATGTACTCATTACTATGCCCTTTTCTATTTTGTTGTTACATATTATTAATGGGCTTCGAAATCACCAATTTTTATAAATTCGTAATATTTACTCAATATTATCAAAGAATTTATTCTAAAGTTGGGTTCTCTATTATACACTTTTCTACTATGTCTATCGTCTTAAACAACATCTAGGTTATCTGCCCTACTGGAATATTTTTTCTTAAGGCACTTATTGTGCATCTTATATAGTTTTGTTAAAACGTTTGTTAATAAAAGAATAACAATTATTACAAGCATTAAGGTTATGATTTTCAAATCAACCGAGACAGTTTCGACATTATTTATGACATACGCGGTTGAATCCGCTACTTTAGATTCATGATCTAACATATTGTCAACTTTTTCTATGTTACTGTCTTTTGGAATCGCATTAGGGTGCATATAGAAAAAAAAAAAAAGGAAAAAAAAATACTAACTCAAGAATATATATATATATATATACAAATTTTTTTTTTTTTATTTTTCATTTAAAGTTTTGTTTTTTTTTTTTTTTTTAATTATTTTTTTTGAAACTATTTTTCTAACGCTGCTGAGTTTTATTCTCAGCGCCAGAGACATGGAAAAGTTATTGTTGTGTTAGTTACACACGATTGGCTGACATTTTTTATTTAAACAATTAATTGTCCAATCGTGTGTTTTTAGTAGAAAGCCTAACAGTGGTTAGTAGGCGCAACCTGCACTTTCGTGCCTCAGTTTGCTTATTAGAGTTTAAATCTATGGCAAGTTAGGGCTTGCGCATTACTGCGGCCCGCTTGCGTTTCTGCGCTCTTTGGCGCAGTTCAATTTTGATGTCCTCAATACGCTCTATGCAGCGTTGTCGGTCTTCTTCGTTGGTGCTGGCCTTTAGCAAATCCAGCAGTCTTTTCTGGGTGAGCAGGCGTCTCACCTCACCGCCTCGTTTCGTCTTCTTGGGGATTCTCTTCTGCTGCCGGGCCCTGTACTCCTCTATTGTTAGTGGCCGTGGTCCATCGAATGGATTTGCCTGCAAAGCCTCTTGCAACGTCGGCAAATCCCTTTGTTCGTTAGGAACAGCGGTCTTGAAGGAGGGTTCCGTGGACATCAGTATCTTGTTGTTGATTTAATTGGTTTCATATTAATGTTTCATATTATTTTTTTTTTCATTATTGTTTTTAAATTCCAATAATTTTCTTTTTTTTTTTTAAATAATTGGAGAAACGTATGTGTGTTATGGGAGTGCACCTTGGAGCAGCACCCAAGAGTTGATAGTAGAAAAATCACATGAATTCCAGTATCTAGATTAATTTTTGTTTTTGTTTTGTTTCATTTTTGTTCATAGCGCGCACAGTGGTTCGCAATCAATTGAAAATACATTTCACAATTTGCACAAATTATTTTCGTGTTTTTTTGGTTTATGTTGAAATGTTAATTAATTTATTTCTTTTTTTTTCACATGTCACGGTCGCCATGTTATGTGCGCATTAAGTTTTTTGTTAAATCCGTTTTGGTTAAAATAAAACGCAACTGTTCTGTTCGAGCCGTCATCCAGAATTGTCTGGACAGTTTATTCATATCTTAGTTTTTGCCTATACATCTTATATGTATTGAATACATTCTGCCGCTTAGGGCGCTGGCAGAGAGAGAGAGTGTGTTGCAGTATATATGTTTGTACGTATTAGCATATATGTACAGAGGGTACATAGTCAAAAGTACTTACGCTAGCGATCCCACGCTCAGCGGCCAGTCCGCATAAGTGGCGGATCATATTATTATTATGAATGGTTGCATAAACATAGCAACAAAGTGTTGGTATGTTACTCTTACTTTAATGTTGAGCATATGACCACTTGTTATATTGTATACTCTACAATACTGTGGGCATATGCTCATTTGGCATACAACATACAACAGTAGTTCACTCCAGAGCGCTATGAACATCCTTTTGCTACTAGTCTTGGCTTAAAATGCTCGACTTCTCCCTTTGCATCACGCTTTAGACTGTAGACCCACTTGCAGCCAACAGGTTTATACCGTTCCGGTAGTGCACTAAGGAGTCATACTCGTTTTGCATAACCTCACTCCACTGCGAATCAAATGGACTACTAAGTGCCTAATGATAGATCTCTGGTATGATCACCTCACTTTGGCCTGCCAAGCCTTCCAGTTCAAAACAGCTTTGGTCTGCCGGGTAAAACACGATGTTCAACCACATGTTCTGTCATTTCTTCTCGCTGACTTCTGTATCAGGCTCATATGTACTGCCCAGGTGATCAGCAGCATTAACAGCTCCTGAATCCTGATTATCCATATATGGAAAACCATATTTGAATCGCCATTGGCGAAACGCTCATCGAACAAAACGTCTCGCTTCTCAACAACTTGCCTGGTTTCGGCCTCATACAACCGCTACTCTTTCGCATTTCAAGAAGAACCAACCAGTCGGTATTATTTGGCCTATTGCTGTGGCAATACTTTTAAACGATTATTGATGGTTTCTTACCATTCCATGCTTCCAAAAACTTATAAACGATTATTGATTGTTTCTTATCATTCCATGCTTCCAAAAACTTTTAAACGATTATTGATGGTTTCTTACCATTAAATGCTTCCATTGGAGTCATGTTGACCAGGGCTCGAGTTGGTGACCTATTCCGCAGATAAGCAGCTGTACAAACTGCCTCAGCCCAAAGAAATTGATGTAGACCAGACTAAATGAGCAAGCATCTTGACATCTCCACAAGAGTTCTGTTAACTCTCTCTGCTACACCGCTCTGCGTGTGTGCTACCGTGAGCTGCCGCAATATTACATTGACCTTGAGAAACTCGTCAAACGATTTATTGACTTTCGGACCATTGTCGCTCCGAATGCACTTCAGTTTCTTTCCAGTTTGACGCTCTGCCATGTTTTTAAACTCGACAAACTTTCCAAATACTTTATCCTTTCCCTTCAGAAAATATACAAATATGCGACGTGACCTGTCATCGATATATCTCAAAAAGTATCTGATGCTTCCAAGGCTTTTCGTACCGCGACCGCAAACATCTGAATGTACCAGCTCCAAGATTTCCTTAGCTCTGTTCTTGGTCGAATCTGCAAATGGCTGTCTGTGATCTTCCAGACCATGCGGATCTTGCAGGGTTCCAATGACGTTGAGTCAAACGTTCCCATGCCAGGGGCCAAACCCTCCGAGCAATTTCACCCAAACTGCAATAGTTGAGGTGTCCGTACCTTTTATGCCACACATCTTCGTAAGACCGTTCAATGGCATAGCATTCGCTCGGTGCTGTTCCAAAAATATACAAACGGCCAACTTTGTCCGCTTTCATAATAAATTCAACGTTTTGAAACACTCGTGCTTACTTTTGTCCAAATTCAACTGCTTTGCCAGGGGCCAAATCCTTCCGTGCAATTTCACCCAAACTGCCATAGTTGAGGTGTTCTGTATTATAAGCATAAACTTGATATATGCATGTGTTCTTTAGCAATGTCTTTTATTGAATGATATTTGGTTCTCCTCTTAGCTAAAGGCTTGCTAGCTGTCGGCGCAGCGGCAGAGCAGCCGTTTTATATAATACATTATATATAAGTAAAGTAACAAAATGTAAGACGCGCATGCACATATGTATATTAGCGGTCAGTATGGGAAACATGCTGACTCGGCTCTAAGCGATGAATGCAATGAGTGCATATCATATTACCTTTGCACTTGAAATGTGTGCGGAACTTGGCACGCTGTCGCTGAGTGACAAAGGCAATGCCCTATGCATATTCGGCTAACAAAGCCGCTCAATATTTATGTTGAGTAATCAGAACTCGTATGTGCATACACTACATCTCCCTCCTTTTGAAAAATAACGTAATTTCATGAAGTTATTTCAATTCTTATTATCTATAAATTTAAGAAATTTTATTTACTATTTTTTTTTTAGATGATGTACTTAATAACGATAAAGAAAATGAAATGATCAAAAATATTCATATATCAAAAATATTTATATATATGTTATTACTTATGTATGTTATTATGAAATAAAAAGTTTTAATCTATCTTTATCTGTTATTTGTTTTTGTCATTAACTATTATAACATTATTCCTATCTCCCATTTCCGTTACTTTTTACGGACCAGTATATTTATAATCTAACTTATGACCTGTTTCATTTCTTTATCATCTTCATCTTTATCCCCTACTGATAAATCTATATTGTTTACTTTCTGATCATATAGTACCTTATTTTTATACCCTTGCAAAAAGGGTATATTAATTTTGCTCAAAAGTGTGCAACGCATAGAAGGAAGCATCTTCGACCATATAAAGTATATATATTCTTGATCACCACGACGAGACGAGTTCAAATAGCCATGTCCGTCCGTCCGTCCGTCCGTCTGGATCAACGCAAACTCCTCCTAGACCGTAAGAGCTACAGAGAAAGCTACTGAAAGAGAGCTACTGAAATTTTGCATGTAGGCTTGTAAATACTGCAGGCGTTGTATATCTCGGATTCAGCCGGATCGGATCACTATATCATATAGCTCCCATACAAATGGCAAAGTCACGAACAGTGACTTTTCTTAATAACTTCGTTATTTTCTGAGCTATTGTCGTGAATTTTAATATTGGTGAGTTTATTACACATATAAACGACTATGCCAAATTTGATCAAGATCGGGTGACTATATCATATAGCTCCCATAGGAACGATCTTTCGAAAACGGTGACTTTGGTGAATAACTTCGTTACTTTTGACGCGATTGCTTTCAAATTAAACATTTGTTAGTTTAATATATCTGTTAATGACTGTGCCAAATTTGATAAGGATCGGGTAGCTATATCATATAGCTCCCATAGGAACGATCGGTGGAAAACAGTGACTTTGATCAATATCTCCGTTTTTTCCTATGTAGGCCGTTCTTTAGCAAACATTAGCCTTTTTAGCTTAAACGTTTTTCCACTTTGATGGCTATAGGTAAGGAAAGAGTTACCAAAAAAGTAGCAAGGGTATACAAACTTTGACGCGGTCGAAGTTAGCCCCGGCCCTCTGGTTATTCTTATGCTCTTCTAGCATTACCCTAGCTCTTTTATATGCTACTTCTAATCTGTATTTGCTTTCTTTAGCATAATCATCTATATTACATATTGCTTCTACGCTATCTATGCTATTAAATTGTTTTGGTAAATTACTTGTTTTGCCAAATACTAGCTCATATGGACAATAAGTATGTGCCATAGAGGGGGTCGTGTTGAAAGAAAAGACAAAATTTTGAAGCTATACGTCCCAATCAGTTTTATCAACCGATATGTAGGATCGTATGTATTCATTAAAAGTTCTATGACTTCTTTCTATTGTCCCAACTGTCCGGTGGTGGTGTGCTGTAGATGTAATATTTTTAATATTTAAATATTTGCACAAATTATCTATAATTGAATTCTTGTATTCTGTACCCATGTCCGTAATGAACGTCTTCATTGGACCGTACCTCAGGATAAAAGATTCAAATATTGCTTTAGCGACAGTATTAGCTAAATACTTAGTTAAATCACACATTAAAGTGACTGCATACTCGTTTCCATTTTCTGATTTTGGTAGTGGACCACTATAACTCTGTCGAAAACATTTATGGGTGTGTCTGTTATTGTTAGTTGGGTCTTATTATGTTTCGTTATTCTAGCTTTCTGGCATTTTTGACATTTTCGTAAGTACTCAGTGATATCCATAGTCATATTCTTCCAAAAAATAATGTTTTTGAAATGCCAGTATGACCTCCTTGTATGGGATCGTCATGGAAGTTAGACAAAATAGCTTCTTTATCTTTTTGTTTATTTATTAGGGTCACCGGGTTGAGTAGCGCTACTCTTAATGTTTTTAATATTTTATTGCCCATTAATTTGAAATTATCTATTGAAGTATTTTCAAAGATATTTTCCCACGGTGCCACTTGGAGTTGGCTGATTTTATTTATACCGGCTTACAGTTCAAGCCTTTGGAAAAATGGACCTAAGTCTAGGATCCCATTGGTATATAAATCGCTAACATTATATCTTTCAGTAATTTTTCTGCCATGTTTAAATAAACATAACATAGATATGTTAAAGATTTTACATGCAATGTCACTACTTAACGTACTTCGTCATTGTTTATGACGCCGTATATGTTGGGCTTAGAAGCTGTATTTAAAGATTGCGTAGGCAATTCTTGTTCTTTATTTTCCGCGCGAATTTTCTGTCGATTGTGATATCTTGTAGTGACTTTATTGATATTTACCAGTTATATTTTGTAGGTCTTTGATGGTTATTCTTGATAACGCATCAGCTACATAGTTGTGTTTTCCCTTTAAGTATTCAACTGTGAAATCATATTCTTCTAATTCGAGCCTCATACGTGTCAGTTTAGAACTGGGATTGATCATTGAGAAAAGGTATATTAAAGGTCTATGGTCTCTTTTTATTAAGAAATGTTTTCTATATATATATGGTCTAAAGTGTAATATTGCCCAGTGTATTGCAGCTAATTCCTACTCAGTAGTACACTTATTACTTTCTCCTTTAGTGAAAGATCTAGATGCATAAGCAATCGGAAGTTGGAGTCCATCATGGTTTTGAGTTAAAACCGCTCCACATGCATGTTTGCTTGCATCCGTAATTATACAGAATTTTTTATTAAAGTCGGGGTATTGTAACAATGTTGGTTCCATAAGTTTAAATATTGGAATGAGTCTTGGCATTGAACTGTCCATTCAAAGGGAACATTCTTTTTACATAATCTTGTTATGTGCCGGGAATATTCGGCGAAGTTTTTAATGAATCGTCTATAATAATTGCAAAAGGCTACAAAACGTCTAGCGCTATCCGCATTGTTTGGGACTGGGTAATTCATATTTCTTGTCATCTGGAAGTATTCCTTTATCTGTGCATTTATGACCAAGAAAAGTCACCTCATGCATAAAAAATGAACATTTTTATGGATGTAGCTTTAGGTTGTATTCCCTGCATTTGTCAAAAACATCTGTAAAGTTTTTAAGCATGTGTTTTTCGGAACAACCTATAACTATTAGTCATGCATGTAAAGAAATGCTTGTAAAGGTTCTAATTCTAGTCATCATCCTCTGAAATGAGTTAGGCGCTATTTTTAAACCGAAAGGTAATCGCTTGAAACGATACGAGCCGTTGCTCGTTGAAAATGAAGTTATATCTCTTGAACTTTTTTCGAGTTCAATTTGGTGGAGTCCTGACATAAGGTCAAGACACGAAAAATATTTTGCTCGCCCTAGTTGATCTAAAATGTCACCAATTCTAGGGATTGCAAATTTATCGGACAATAATTTTTTGTTTATTTGACGATAATCAATCCGCCATTTCTTTGAATCTGAAGTCGTAGAGGATTTTTTGGGGACAAGTAATAATGGGCTATTATATTCAGATACAGAAGGTTCGACGATTCGTCGGTGATTTCCGACTTGCTTCTGTATCGCGTTCACCTGACTGTGTGGGTTTCTATAATTTTTGACAAATACTGGTTCATTATTCTTTAATCTCAGTTTCTGTTTGTAGAAATTATTTGTAGTAATTGGTTCTTGTATTGACTACTTGATCTCTACTTGTAGTGTTAAGTAGTCTTATGAATGCATTTTTTGTTGTTGCTATTGTACTAGCTATGTAAATACCATGTTTAATTTCCTGGTTTGGAATCAATACACTGTCTTCTTGGGAATTTAATTGAATTTTTCTAATAACTTGGGATCTTGCTGCCAGAAGTATTGAGTTGTTGCCAGAACTGTATGTTATTGGTACATAAATTGGATATTTAAGGTTATCGGGTCTGATTATAAACCAATCTTCAGACGGCTTGAAGTCTAATTGACAGTTGTATTTTTTATGAAGTCCATTCCCAATATGCCATCGCATGGAATAGCGAAATGTAAATCCACGATATGAAAGTCGTGTTGGATTATATATTTAGTTGTCTGTATCTCAATAGAGGTTTAACCTTTTGATTTTGTTACCTGCTGACTTATTCCTTTTATGTCTATTATATAGTTAACGTTTATGTCATGATAGACATCAGAATTTTCTTTGACTATTGAATGTCTGCACCTGTGTCTACTAGAAAAACCAGTTCTTTTCCTGTGGATACGTTAGCAAAAATGACAAATATATTCTGACTGAGATTAATTGCATGAACCATTACATTTTCTACTGTTGGGTACTTAAAGGGTCTTGGGAGTTTCCCGATGCATTTTGGGCTATTCTCACGTTGTTATTGTTACTGTGGCCTCGATTCGATTTACCACGTCCTCGATTATTTCCTCTGTATTGACCTCTTCCATTATTATTATAGTTGGTACCATTGTAGTTGTTGTGATTATTATTACGACCACGATAGTTACCTCTGAAATTTCCACGTCCGCGGTTTCCACCACGCTGAGGATAATTTCTATAATAAAGGACAGTATTTGGTTGTCCAGTTGCTTCCGTGCAACTGTTTACGAATTTGGATATGGCATCATTCATGGTGTTGAAGGTGCCAGCCTGCATAATAAGTTTTACCTTATCAGTTGCACAATTCTTCGTCATTGCCTTAACTGCAAACTGTGTAGAATAACTTCTGGCTAACGCAAGGGGTAGTCCGTCCGTTATGTACGCACTTTCTAGAGCTTTTGTCATCTGCTCAATCTCTGAAGTATATTGGTTAGCAGTTTTGTTGTGTTGCTGTAGATTCATCAGCTTAGCTGATAATACTTCTTCAGTTTCGCCTTTGACATTGCTTCTTAGTCCGGAGATGATTTCTGATATAGTTGTCTCATTTCCGACTAGGTTTCTGGCGACACCTTTTAGCTTTGTTTTTATTATTGAAATAGCCAATTGTTCGTGTTCGCCTTTTATTGATTCTACAATTTCCAATGCGTCGAGAAAACTTGTTAGGTTTTCTGCTTTACCATCAAATACTGATAAAATTGATGTAAATCAGTATTTGACAGTGCCATTGTAAATAATTTTTTTTCAACTACACTCGAGCTAGTGTCTCAATCTGTAGTCTTCCAAATCAGACATTAATATAGAGGGGATAATGAGATTATCTATTTCTTCTTCTTCCAAATCCTTATGGTCGGTCTTAATAACTTCTTTTGATTCTGGTTCTTCACCAGCTTCAATTGTTACTGAGGTATTGAGAATATTAGGTATTGATATATCGAGTTCGAACTTTTCTCTAATAGTTGTCAAATTGGATCTGAGTCTGATCAAAAACTTTGATACGTGAGACCAATGATTTTGTGTAAGTTCATCTTTGTGTTCATATATTAGTATCCGGGCTTCATTGAAGCATTTAACTAATATTTCCACGTGTTTTCTAACTGTGGTTTTCTGTATCGGTCTATTTTGTGTTAGTGACTTATGCGATTTGTTGAATTCTGCTTTAATGTTTGATAATTCATTCCACTCCATTATGGATATGAATTATTTCTTGGACACCATCATAACAATTACTCTACCTAAAAATTGGATGTTCATCTATTCTTGATCTAACCTGCACACCCGGAATTGTTGTTAATACTATTACTTTTTGGGTTGCAGTGCAGTGAAACAGTGGTGAGGTATAACAGTTAAATGTCTCTATATAAAGGATTCTAACTCGTCGTTGTGGATACTAACTGCTGAACTCTTCTGCTGAAATATGGGTCCCTTTCATATGTTTTTCTTATGGCTCTTTGGGTATCCATACTTGAATATGCATATATACATATATTGTTTTAATTTTTTCTCTTTTATTTATTTCATTTTCTTGTCGTTACTTATTTAATAACATTGAATTATTTTTTTTTTTTAATCCTGTCCAAGTCGTTTGCTTGGCTCATATATTTTTTTCTCAAACATTTATTGTGCAGTTTGTACAGTTTATAAAAGCAATTGGCACACATTACAATAACAATTATTAGAAGCATTATGTTTACATATTCTAATTCAATGTTATTTGGTCCAACTTTATTTATCATGTTAGCAGTGGAATCTACTGATTTAACGTCTACTAGACCCATTATAGTGTAAGATTCCAATTATTTAAAGTCTGTTAAATACTCATGTATATACCGAAACCGGTATTGTAGTATCGATTGTTAGTAATAAGTATCGACTGTTAGTAATAAGTATCGATTGTTAGTGATAAGTATCGATTGTGAGTAATAAGTATCGATGGTTAGCGATAAGTCCTCGATAGGTTGAGAGACGGCGTCTCTCTTCTCTTCCGGCGACGAAACGAACAAGTTGTCTCTGCGCAGACGACCAGAATCAAATCGGAAAAATACTAATCCATCCTTCTATTTATTATTTAAAATATAGCTATTTACAACTCAGAAGTGGGATGACCACCCGAAAAGATAAATATTTCGGGACACGGCAGGCCACACGTTCCACATCGAGAACGGCCGCCTCCACGCCCACCGCTGCTGGCGCACCCACTGCTGTGACTCCCGCTGCAGTACCAGCGGCCACTGGAGCCGCCGCTGCAGTACCGAGAGCCGCTGTGCCAACCGCCGACATACTCGCCCCTGCCGGGCCCGCCGCTGCTGGGCCAACTGCGGACATACTTGCCCCTGCCGGGCCCGCCGCGGCTGGGCCAACTGCCGCCACACTTGCTCCTGCTGGGCACGCTGCTGCCGTACTCGCCCAGGTTGGGCCAACCGTTGACATGCTCGCCCCGCCGGGCCAACTGCTGCTATACGAGCCCCTGCTGGGCTAACTGATGCCACATTCGCCCCTGCCGGGCCAACGGCTGACATATTCGCCCCTGCCGGGCCAACCGCTGACATGCTCGCCCCCGCCGGGCCAACTGCTGCTATACGAGCCCCTGCCGGGCCAACGGCTGACATATTCGCCCCTGCCGGGCCAACGGCTGACATATTCGCCCCTGCCGGGCCAACCGCTGACATGCTCGCCCCCGCAGGGCCAACTGTTGCTATACGAGCCCCTGCTGGGCTAACTGATGCCACATTCGCCCCTGCCGGGCCAACGACTGACATGCTCACCCCTGCCGGGCCAACTGCTGCTGCATCCGCCCCTGCTGGGCCAACCGCTGCTGCATCCGCCCCTGCCGGGCCCTCCGCTGCTGCATACGCCCCATGCTGGGCCAACCACTGCTGCATCCGCCCCTGCTGGGCCGACTGCTACCGCACACGCCCCTGCTGGGCCCGCCGCTGCCGCATACGCCCCTGCTGGGCCCGCCGCTGCTGCATCCGCCCCTGCTGGGCCCGCCGCCGCTGCATCCGCCCCTGCCGGGCCCGCCGCTGCTGCATCCGCCCCTGCTGGGCTAACCGCTGTCACACTCGCCACTGCTGGCCCAACTGCCGTTATACTCGCCCCTGCTGCACCCGCCGCTGCTGTGCCCGCCGCTTACAAGCCACCTCTGCAGACTGCCGCTGCTGCACCTGCTGCCGCCTCTGCACCCGCTGCCACTGCTGTACCCGCTGCCACTGTCGTACCCACCACCGCTGCCATTGCTGTACCCACCACTGCTGCCGCCGCTGCACCCGCTGCCATTGCTGTACCCGCTGCCATTGCTGTACCCGCCGCCGCTGCCACATCCACTGTACCTGCGGATGCTGTGCCCGCCGACTATATGTCTGCCATGCGGGTTGCGGCCATGCTCGCCGCCCCGTCACCGGTCTCGACGCGGACCCATGGGAAGAGATGCCCGCTCTAGTGCCCCCCGTACCGACTTCCGCGGCCGCCATCACACCGGCCACTTCCGCCTCCCGCAGCCTGGATGAGCAACTGGCGACGCTGCAGAAACAACATGAGTTGCTACAGCTGCAGCATCAGATCCTCAAGCTGCAGCAAGGGATTGACGAATTCCAAGCACCGAGGCAGCAAGTCAGTGACGTGAGTGTCATTGAGAGCATGGTGGCTCGATTTTCAGCCGATAACGCATATGACGTGAAGAAATGGCTGAATGACCTGGAAGACGCATTTGGAATCCTGCAGTTGAACGACCGCCTACGTTTGATCGCATGCCGTCGCATGCTGGAAGGTACGGCGGCGGTGCTGCTGCGCACGGTATCGGTGCACAGCTACGAAGAATTAAAAGCTATCCTCTTGCGAGAATTTGGACGCTCGTGTAGCGTCGAGGAAGTGTACCACGCTCTGCGTGGCCGGCGCATCAAGGCAGGCGAGGGATGTTTGAGATTCGCAATCGAGATGCAAGAGATTGCCATGAATGCTCCGATACCGGAGAACGAGCTGGTCGACCTGATAACAGAGCAACAGCGTGAAGGCGCAGCCAACAACAACTGCCGTGGCGCCTGGAAACAAATCATCGGGCACCGCTACGAGTGAGACCAGATGTTTCAACTGCTCAGGATGGGGGCATTACAAGAGTCAATGCCCGAAACCAATAAGACCGCCGAATTCGTGTTTCAAGTGTGGCATAGTGGGCCACATCTACAAGAACTGCCCGTCTCGAATTGGAAAAGCCACCAATTTCATTGCTGCCGCCGCTGATGAAGCAGGAGTTCGACTAGACCATTTACAACTGGTGAGTGTTGCTTTTGTTTGTGATGAAGTGCAAGATAGGAAATTTATAGATATGTTTTCTCTCCTTGATTCGGGCAGCCCAAAGAGCTTTATCCGTGAATCTGAAGTCCCCTCCAACTGCCGTCTTAGCCCCCGTACTTTGAACTGCCGTGGCCTAGGAAATAGCCAACTTCTGTCCTTAGGCCAAGTTCAGTGTAGGGTTCGCCTCCGCAACACACAGATAATACATACGTTTGAAGTCCTGACGAACCAAGCAACTGAACTGCCGATGATTATAGGTAGAGATCTTCTGTATAAAATTAATATTAGACTATGTAAACTGAAAGAACTGAAATATGAAAAAGAATCGTTGATACTCATGAATAAACAGACTGAATGTATAAATCCAAAACTTACTGGTGTTCTGAAGTCCTTTGACATATTTATGGAAGAGAGAGTGATACTGCCGTATGATAGGAATGAGATTGCATCTGCCGAATTGTTGTCTGATTCTCCCCTTTTGAAAACTTCTGCTGTACCTTCGGAAACATTGAACGATGCACTTATGGCGATAAATTCCATTGAGCTTCCTGCTGTCAGTGAATTAGACTTTGATATAGAGTGTGATAGGAATGAGATTGTGCCTGCCGAATTGTTGTCTGATTCTCCCCTTCCGAAAACTTCTGCTGTACCTTCGGAAACATTCAACGATGCACTTATGGCGATAAATTCCATTGAGCTCCCTGCTGTCAGTGAATTAGACTTTGATATAGAGCCCGCGTTACGGGAAGAGCAAACCGCAGCCCTTAAGTCTATTATTTCCGCTTCGTATGTACAAGTTGATCCAGATTTAATCAAGCCCATGAACTATGAGATGAAAATAGAATTGACTAGCCAAACTCCGATTTTCTGCCGCCCCCGCCGTCTGTCGCACCACGAACGCATCGAGGTGCGTGAGATTTGTGACGATCTCTTGAAAGCTGGCATTATTCGCCACAGTAGTTCCCCTTACGCTGCCGCGATTGTCCCTGTACGCAAAAAAGACAACACGCTAAGAAAGTGTGTAGATTACCGCCCGTTGAACAAAATTACAGTTCGAGATCATTTTCCGATTCCCCTGTTAGATGATTGCATTGAACATCTGGGTGGCAAATCATTCTTCACCATCTTGGACTTGAAGAACGGTTTCCACCATGTGAAAATGCACCCAGACTCAATCAAATATACTGCCTTTGTAACCTCTGATGGCCAGTTTGAATATGTACGAATGCCCTTCGGACTTTGTAATGGCCCTTCCGTGTTCGCTAGATTCGTTTATTTTGTCCTTAAGGAATTTATAAACCGAGGTCAACTGGTGATATATATGGACGACATTCTAGTCGCGTCGCATGACTTTGAAACCCACCTTGAGATTCTGAAGGAAATATTGTATGTGTTAAGAGTGAACGGGCTATGCCTGAAGCTGACGAAATGCCGTTTTGCGTATAGGGAACTAGAGTACTTGGGCTACTTAGCCAATTCCGCCGGTATCACGCCTAAACCAGCTCATATTCAGGCGATACGGGATTTGCCCATTCCAAGGGATAGCAAGGAATTAGAGCGTTGCCTAGGCCTATTCTCATACTTCCGCCGATTTGTATCAGGTTTCGCTAAGATTGCGTGTCCGCTGTCCCGATTGTTAAGAAAAGATACCCCTTATGTCTTCTCCGATGAATGCCTTGAAGCCTTCCGAACACTGAAGTTGAAATTGATCGAATCCCCCGTGTTATCTATTTACAACCCGAAGTCTGAAACAGAGTTACACTGCGATGCTAGTTCAATTGGTTTCGGAGCAGTGCTCCTCCAGAAACAAACAGACGGTAAATTACACCCAGTGTCCTACTTCTCTAAGATGGCCTCCGCCGCTGAATCGAAACTACACAGTTATGAGCTAGAGACGTTAGCTATAGTGTATTCCTTAAAACGTTTTGAGACGTACCTTAAGTTCATCCCGTTCAAAATCGTGACCGATTGTAATTCCCTTGCACTGACACTGAGAAATGGTGGACATTCCGCCAAGATTGCTCGCTGGGCCCTGCTGTTAGAAAACTATAACTACACGATTGTACACCGCTCGGGGGTTGGTATGCCCCATGCTGATGCTCTAAGTAGAATAGAAACTGCCGCATACGTTGACGATATAAACCTTGACTTCCAACTGCAGTTAACCCAGAACCGGGACCCTGAGATTGTCAAACTCCGAGATGAGTTAGAGAAATATGAGATAGCGAATTTCGAACTGCGAGATGGAGTAGTGTACCGCCTGTCCTCGACGAGTATACCCCAACTTTATGTCCCTTCCGAAATGGTAAATCATGTCATACGAGTAGTGCACAAGAAGCTTGGCCATATGGCCACGGAGAAATGTTGTGCACAGATCAAGAAGCATCACTGGTTCCCGTGTATGAAGTCTTACGTTAACAATTACATTAAAAATTGCCTCAAGTGTATCTACTACTCCGCGTCCGCTTCGGACCACCGTGTCACGCTACATAGTATTCCGAAAGTGCCCCTTCCGTTTGATACCGTCCATATTGACCATTTGGGCCCCCTTCCGTCCATACGTTCTAAGAAAAAGTATCTTCTGGTTGTCATGGACGCTTTCACCAAATTTGTGAAGCTGTACCCTGCCGCCACGACTAATTCACGTGAAGTATGCCAGACATTAGAATCTCAGTATTTCGCAAATTACAGTAGACCCCGCCGAATCATCAGTGATCGAGGTACCTGCTTTACTTCCTCCGAGTTTGAAGAATTTCTGAAGGCCAATAATATAATTCATGTGCTGAATGCCACTGCCTCACCCCGGGCCAACGGCCAAGTCGAACGGGTTAACCGTGTGTTGGGCCCCATGTTGGGTAAACTGACGGAACCTGTGGACCACGCAGATTGGGTCCAACAACTGCCGAACATAGAGTTTGCATTGAATAACTCCGTCCACTCCACAACCAAATTTGCCGCTTCCGTACTTCTATTCGGTGTTGAACAACGAGGTGTGGTAGTAGATGAACTAACCGAACGGTTGGGTGAGAGAACTGAGGAGGTCGATGCCTCAGAGGTAGACGTCCGGAGATTAGCCTTCCGTAACATTGTTAAGTCCCAAGAATATAATTCGGAATATTATTCGAAGCATCACCTCCCTGGCGTTAGTTTTGAGGAGGGGGATTTCGTAGTTATTAAGAATGTGGATACTTCGGCAGGCACGAACAAAAAGCTTATCAGGCGGTATCGTGGTCCGTATGTGGTTCATAAGAAACTTCCGAATGACCGATATGTTATCCGGGATGTAGAGGGCCCCCAAATCACCCAACTACCATATGATGGGGTCCTAGAAGCCTCCAAATTAAAGCTATGGGTTGCCCCTGATCAGGATTGCACTTCTGATAACCAAACAAAGGCGACACCAGCCACTTAAGATTCTTATTTAGCCCCCTTCATTGTTAACAATTGGAATCGAGGTCGATTCCTCGTCAGGACGGCCGAGTTGTAAGATTCCAATTATTTAAAGTCTGTTAAATACTCATGTATATACCGAAACCGGTATTGTAGTATCGATTGTTAGTAATAAGTATCGACTGTTAGTAATAAGTATCGATTGTTAGTGATAAGTATCGATTGTGAGTAATAAGTATCGATGGTTAGCGATAAGTCCTCGATAGGTTGAGAGACGGCGTCTCTCTTCTCTTCCGGCGACGAAACGAACAAGTTGTCTCTGCGCAGACGACCAGAATCAAATCGGAAAAATACTAATCCATCCTTCTATTTATTATTTAAAATATAGCTATTTACAATAGTTTTGTTAAAATTATAATTATAATTATAATTATTATCTATTTCCTCACTGAATTTACTTATCGAATTACTTCTCATCTATTTTACGCCTTTTCCCTTTTTTTTTTTTACATATGTCCTACCTATAGTTTGTTTAGCTTTACGGGCTACACTTCTAAGCGAGCGGAAAAGGTTCCGCAGGCTTTTACAAAAATTTTGTTTTATATTTAATTAAAGTATGTATAGATTATCCGCAACCTCTGCGTCAGCTGGTCATCGTCGGTTGGCTGCACTGACGCTCCTTGGCATGCGAAAGTGGCGGTTTGCCCCTCTCGCTGCCCCTCTCGCTGTTGATCTGCTGCTGTTGTCCTGGGCCTATAGGCTCAGGCGGGGCCGGTGCCGGTCTTCGCACAGGTCTTCGGCTTCATGCATGCGGAATTGCATGCCGCAGAGTTGAGAGGTCCGGGGCAGTCTGGTCGTCTTCTGGTCGTTTCGGCAGTGGCTTGGGAATATTCGGTTTTGTTAAGATTTTTGATTTATAACTTTTATCTGATGTGCTGAGTGAGTTGCGACTTGTGGTACTCTATTTTGGAGGGTCTGTTTTAAAAATTCAAGCTCATTATAAAGTTTTTGCGTCGTCGTCCATGCGGGCGGTGTTGATTGAGCAAATAGCACGCATACTCTACTCACTCAGACGTTTTATTTTTTTTGTATATCCTCCTTAGTTGCCACAATCTTGCCGATATGCTGCTCCTTGTGAATCGGTGCCACGGTCGCCATGTATTATAAGCATAAACTTGATATATGCATGTGTTTTTTAGCAATGTCTTTTATTGAATGACATTTGGTTCTTTTAGCTAAAGGCTTGCTAGCTGTCGGCGCAGCGGCAGAGCAGCCGTTTTATATAATACATTATATATAAGTAAAGTAACAAAATGTAAGACGGGCAGAGAGTGTGAGTTATGCATGCACATATGTAGCGGTCAGTATGGGAAACATGCTGACTCGGCTCTAAGCGATGAATGCAATGAGTGCATATCATATTACGTTTGCATTTGAAATGTGTGCGGGACTTGGCACGCTGTCGCTGATATACACTACAGTCCGTACTTTTTATGCCACACATCTTCGTAAGACTGTTCAATGGCATAGCATTCGCTCGGTGCTGTTCTAAAAATATACAAACGGCCAACTTTGTCCGCTTTCATAATGCATTCACTCGTTTTGAAGCACTCGTACTTACTTTTGTCCAAATTCAAAGATGCGTCCATGTTCAACTGCTTTGCTCAACGATAAGAAATTACCTCTCATTTTGGATACATACAATATATTCTTTAATGTAAGTATACGTGAATCGGCATTCAGCTTTACCTCACCCTTTCCTTCAGCCTGAAGAAAGTTATTATCAACCAAAACAATTTTCTCCGAATGTTTCTCAAATTTTGAAAACAAATCTTTATCACAACACATATGGCTGGAAATATAAGCTCGACCAATATTTCAATTCCAACGCCAGCAAGTGTGCCCAAAATTTCCTTGAACTTGATATGCTTTGACCCTCCTGAAACTTTCTTGAAAAGAGCTACTTTTCTAACGGGTCCTATGGGTTGATGAGGTTCCCTAAGCTTCTTCCAAGATTCGTGTGCACTTGTACAGTGCTTCACATGTCCAAACTGTGAAGTCTTAACGCTCAAGGTGGTCATTGCCAATGCCTTCTGATCCAGCGTCGTCCATTCGGTGTTCTACCCCGTAGTTGGCCTTGCCAATACGCCTGATGCCACATTCACCAAATCCGAATGCACCAGCACACTTTTCATCTGGATGCCGACATTATACTCGTTTATATATATTTTGTGAAAAAAAAAAACTAAAACTAGCGCGAAAACTAATTTCTTCCAGAAATTACTACAACAACCACGTTGCCTGGGCCAATAACCTATTATTGTAATAAAATACAAAATGCAGAATGCAGTTTATTCGCGACTTTCTTGTTTTTGCATCTCATCGAGTCATTGCTCTCTTTTATGCATCTCGTGAGAGAGTATTTAAAGTTACATATATGTACAGGCCTGCGTCCACTGGACCAAAATAAACAAAACTTGACACCAATTCTAAGCTTATCATATTTATTTATTTATTAAGACAAAAGAATCGTCTTATTGATCACTATTTAATTTCACGAGACCAACAAATCCTCCTCGTCCAGCAACTCAAAAAAAATTTCCCTCGATTGTCAACCATCGAAATCTCTCCAACCAAGATCGTTATCGGCATGCTGAGACCATTAGGGTTCTCCTACATATGTATATACAGTGGTGGTCAGCGGGTTAGCCCCTTTTTTTTTTTGATTTTAAATTTGATTTTCTCGGCTCTTAAGAAAGTTAATGAAAAAATTTTTTCAGTAATTTGTTGGTTATTGTATTCAGATAATGACCCGTAATTATTGTCATGTCAGCTTTCGACGTTTTTTTTACAGGTGCGTTTGAACGAAAATCGGTCCCCAAATGTTAGCCATTAGTTTAGCCCGGTTTTTCCAAAATCTTTAATATTATAGTTAGACATGTGTATTCTTTGAAGAAGTTGTTGATCTAGGTAATCTAAGATAAACTGCATACCAAAATTTTCATTTTAGCCCCAGTATTTGATTTGGTGCCAATCGAAATTTCGGGTTTTTGTATGTAATTCTTGAGGTCTCTTGGTTTGACGCCCTTTTACGATACCAATTTAAACTAAAGTAATATTTTCTTATTCTAAGTATGAAAGTGAATTGAATTTCCCGTCAAATGATGCATGTTTTATAAAAATCCGACAAAATTAGATTGATTTCATCGCCCATACTTTCAAAAAACTAGGTAAGCAAAATTTCCCACAAATCATCCATCTGTTTCTTTTGCCTGCGTACGAACCGTCGGGGATATATTCATGTGTGTGTGATCATGCATGCATGCACAGATACCATCCTGCTAATCCTAAAAATCCACGCGTTTGTTTTAGGAAGTTTGGTGTAGGCCATTGTAAAATCGATTCAATCTTGCTAGGATCGGTTGAAATCCCGCCTCTGCCAATTATGTACCCTAAATATTTAACTTCGGTCACACAAAACTCACAGTTCTTGAGATTTTACATTATATTCGCTTTACGAAATTTATCCACTAACCTTATCAATACCAATATATGTGAAACAAAATCTCCTGTTACTACAAATAAATCATCAAAATGTCCAAAACAACAATACTTTAAATCCTCTGGAATAACTTCGTCCATTAACCTGCGAATGGCATTATTTTAGTAATGATTTCTGCACGAGGAAGCCGTGCGAATATCCCATCAATACTTGGTAACGTACACGCATTTATCTTTCTACCATCTAGGTATAGTCTCACTTTCTCAGGCTTAACTACTAATCTCAAGGGAGAACTCCACGGACTATTAGAATACTCTATAACTCCTATCTCTATCATTCGATCAACTTCGCTATACATTAAGTTTTCCACCCACGGGATAAAACCTTTGCTTAATTGGTTTTTCGATCCGACATCTATATGAGGCCTAATCAACGTGGTTCGCCAAAGTCGACCCACGCAATTTATTTTTATGAATCATTAACGAAATAAGCAAACGTTTAGTTTGTTTAACTACTTTCCAAAGGTTCGCAATTGCATAGTAGATTTCTTTGGTCGTGACCTCGCGAGGTTCTAAGCAGTTGTCCCAGCCATGTCCCTCTGCATCACAATTCCAACAACGAAATACTTTAACTGGGGCTTGCACTGCTTCAACATTGTACACATTTAAATTTGAACTTTTTTGGATAATTTTAGAACTCTGAAGAAAAGGGAGAGCTCGGTGGAAAAGAGAAACGTTAAACTAAGTTGAGTAGATGGAATTGTAATTCAATTTTTCTTGTTAAGCGGCTGTGGTGAAATAGCGCGAATCGTACAAATGTACGAGGAGGCTACATGAAAATGATACAAAGGTATCAAGATAGCGCGAATCATACAAATGTATGAGGAGGCTACAAGAAAATTGATACAAAGGTATCAGGATAGCGCGAATAAACATTTAATTTTTGTTTATATTTTAGGTATTGGAACTTTCTTTTAAAAATCATGTCGGAAATAAAACCGTTCCTATGTGACACGATTGACAAATCGCTACTCCGACATGAGTGGGAAAAATGGCTAAGGTCTTTTACATTATATCTTGACGCGGAAGATATCACATCAATACCCAAGAAAAAGAGCAAGCTTTTACATTTGGGTGGCCCACAACTGCAAGAGATAATTTACAACATTCCCGGGTCGTTAGTTGAGTATGATGCTCAAGAAAACAATGATGTCTACAAGGTTTTAGTTCATCGTTCGAGAGACACCTTTTTAGGAATTTGTCACCATTGGAAGGCGAGACATTTAACAGATATGTAATTGCAATTGCAAAGTGTTCATATGGCACAACAAAGGCAGAAATTGTAGATATTTGTCTTGCCGATAAAATAATTGACTCATGGGCTTCAAATGACTTGAAGAAAAGATTTTTAGAGAAAGAGCAAAAGCTGAGTGATCTAATAGATGCTTGTCAGGTCCATGAGCAAGTAAATAGGCACTCGAAAACTATGCTGGGTGAAGAGGTAAGCGACAGCGTCAACAAAATTTTCGCAAGGAAACGTTTCGGGCGAGATCCACCTAAGGCTTGCACCAGATGTGGGCTTGAGGATCATGATGCTAATAATGGAAGATGTCCAGCGCGGGATAAAGTTTGCAAACGCTGCAATTTGCTTGGTCATTTTGCCAGGCAATGTAGAACCCGGAACTCAAAGAGGTCTTCGGACACGGGAGGATACTCCAATCCAAAGAGGCGCAAGGTATATGCAAATGTTCAAAGCGTCGAAGATCAAGTGAAAAGCGATGATGATGAGGACAAAGAGTTGGAGTGTTTTAGAAATAATGGTTCGGCAAGAAATGATGACAACATTAGATGTAACATTAGAGGTGTGTCAATCGGAATGATTATTGATTCAGGATCACCTGCGAATTTATTATGTGAGAAGCATTGGAAAATGTTGTGTAATAGCAACGCTGTTATGTGGAATATGAGATCCCAGACGACTGACAGATTTAAAGCATACGCGACTGAAGATCCGCTCAGGGTTCTTAACGTTTTTGAAGCACCAATAAGTGTGAAAACGAACCAAGAAATGATTGCTACATTTTACGTAATAGAAAAGGGTAGTCAATCGCTTCTGGGGAAGAAAACGGCCATTCAACTCAAGGTCCTAACGTTAGGGTTAGATCTTTGCCGTATTGAGACTTCATTGGCGTTTTCAAAATAAAAGGCAGATTGATAAAATTGGCCATTGAATCCAGCGTGAAACCAGTGCACCAACCTATGAGGCGGGTTCCAGTGGCATTTGAAGGTAAAGTGGCAGATAAGATAAAAGACGCTTGTGATCGTGACATAATAGAACCAGTAAGGGGTCCGAGTGCATGGATCTCGCCGGTGGTAATTGCGTTCAAGGAAAGCGGCGAAATAAGGCTATGCGTTGATATGAGGATGGCAAACAGGGCTATCCAACGGGAAAATTATCCACTACCAACCTTTGAAACTTTTATGACAAAAGCCAGGGGTGCGAAATGGTTTTCGAGACTGGACCTCAAGGATGCCTATCATCAGCTTGAACTTTATGAATCTAGCCGCGAAATAACAACTTTCGTGACACAGCAAGGGCTGTTTCGATATAAACGTCTTCTTTTTGGCGTAAATTCGGCACCAGAGATTTTTCAACGGGTGATGGCGGAGATCTTGGCACCATGTAAAAATGCACATAACTATTTGGACGATGTAATAATTTTTGGAAGAACTGAAGCTGAGCACGATAAAGCGTTACAAGAAGTGTTGAATCTGTTTGAGATCAATTGTGTTCTGTTAAACAAAGATAAATGCGTGTATAAGGCAAAAGAGCTTAAATTTCTGGGACATATCTTATCGAGTGACGGCATTGCGGCAGATACAGAGAAGGTGAAATTGGTTTTGGATTTTCGACCACCTGAAACAAAGGAGGAACTGAGAAGCTTTCTGGGACTGGTTACATACGTTGGAAAATTCATCGCCGATTTGTCGCATATTACAGAGCCATTAAGAGTACTACTTAAAATCAATAGCAAATTCGTGTGGTCGAGCGAACAAAAAAAAGCGTTTGTTAACTTGAAAAATCGGCTAGCTCGTATCCCGGAACTTTCATATTTTGATCCAAATAGACGCACGCAGATAATTGCAGACGCAAGTCCGGTAGCACTTGGTGGTGTTTTGTTACAATTTGATGAGAGAAATGAATCGGTTATCATTAGCTTCGCTAGTAAGAGCTTATCGGAAGTGGAAAGGCGCTACTCGCAAACCGAAAAAGAAAGTCTGGCGCTAGTTTGGGCTGTTGAAAAATTTTTCTATTACGTTGCGGGTTTGGAGTTTGAACTCGTCACTGATCCTAAACCACTGGAGGCGATCTTCAAACCAACATCGAAACCCCCGGCGAGAATAGAACGTTGGCTTTTTAGACTACAGGCGTTTAAATTCAAGGTTACATATCGCCCTGGAAAGGAGAACATTGCCGACTCAATATCAAGACTTTGTAAGGCTCAGTCATGCGATTCTTTCGATAAAGGAGGTGACTATAACATCTGTCAAATTGTTTCTTGTGCTACACCAAAAGCAATTGCTATACCAGAAATAGCAAAAACAAGTGTTGTGGACCGAGAGATATCAGCTGCTGTTTCTTTTCTTAAAGACGATAACTGGAATGAAGGTTTATCAAGCTGTTATTACCCGTTTAGAGCTGAGCTATCAACAGTGGGTAGCATTCTGTTGCGTGGTACCCGTATAGAGATACCAGAAGTTCTACGGCAGAGAGTTTTAGAGTTAGGGCACGAAGGACACCCTGGCGAATCGGCTATGAAGCGACGAATGAGAGCGAAGGTGTGGTGGCCACGTTTGGACAGAGATGTCGAACAGCATGTGAAAATGTGCAGAAGCTGTTTATTGGTGTCACAGCCAACCCGTCCACCGCCGATGAACGTTTTTCCTGACGGCCCGTGGCAGTGCTTAGCAACCGACCTGTTGGGACCTCTACCGAACAATGATCATGTATTGGTGCTGATAGATTATTTTTCACGTTATCAGGAGATAAAATTCATCGGCTCAATATCATCGCAAACAATTATTACGGCATTTAAGGAAATATTTTCCAGGCTTGGCATACCGAGATCGTTAAGGACAGATAACAGCCGGCAGTTCGTTAGCGCCCAATTCAAGAACTTCTGTGAAGCTAGTGGCATCACTTTGATTACGACTCCTCCATGTTGGCCGCAAGCCAACGGTGAAGTAGAAAACATGAATCGTTCATTGGGCAAACGCCTTAAAATTGCGTCGTTAAATAAAGGAAATTTTAAAGAGGAGCTACAAAAATTTATATTAGCCTACAATACGACACCTCATGGAACTACTGGCTCTACACCTTCGGAACTTATGTTTAATAGGACCATTCGAGACAAGCTGCCGAACATTCGAGATATTATAGAAGAAGTAGTAGACACCTCGGCAAGAGATAATGACCTGATCAATAAACAAAAAGGAAAGCTTACAGGTGACAAGGTTAGAGGTGCTAAGAAATCCGACATAAAGGTGGGCGACAAAGTTTTGCTAAAGAACGTTATTTTTCCCTCCACTTTGAAACAACGGAGTATAAAGTTGTTGAAAGGAATGGAAATGAAGTGGAGCTTTTTGGAAATGGGAGGAAAGTCAGACGGAAGCAGCTTAACGACTTCAGGGACAAGATGAAGTGCCCCGAAGGAACCTACTTTTTATACCATACACCCATAGGGTGAAATGGTACATTAAAGTCGCCAAAATATATGTAACAGGCAGAAGGAAGCATCTCCGACCCCACAAAGAATATATATTCTTGATCAGGATCAACAACCGAGTCGATCTAGCCATGTCCGTCTGTTTGTCCGCCCGTCCGTCCGTCCGTCCGTCCGTCTGTCCGTCCGTATGAACACGCAGATCTCGGAGACACTTGCAATAATAATTGTCCCCTACTTAGTCAATAGCGTGAGAACGCTAATTCATCATCAAAATTCGGGCCAATATCGATCACCAATAAAGGGCTCACAAGTTTAGCCTATAAGTATGACTCTAAGACATCTTTTTTTTTAGTTTCAAGAATTCATTCATTGAATAAAGTGCCGTCAAAAACAATATCTTTTTTCCTATCTGAAAAGACCAGATATATAATTGGCGCAGTCGGAAGGATCGGTAAAAGTGAACTTGTTATTCTATCCGTGTGACACAAAGAATTATTATCCGTGCGAGAAGAATTAGTGAATAATCACTACAAAACTCCGATCCGACATCAAGAACTTACGGGAACGCTCAAAAGTCTACAACAGTGAAAAATTTTTACGCCAACTGTGCGCGGAAATATCAACTGTGTGTTGCAACCAAAAAATTCCAATTGTGGAACAAAAACGCCAACTGTGTGCTGAAATATTAAATATTAAATCTGACATCATTCAAAAGGAGGA
Source organism: Drosophila willistoni (assembly GCF_018902025.1). NCBI lineage: Eukaryota > Metazoa > Arthropoda > Insecta > Diptera > Drosophilidae > Drosophila > Drosophila willistoni. The sequence continues at coordinate 28,637 of NW_025814732.1, read as the reverse complement.
TAGATTCCATCATGCACCTATATCCAACCCATGACATAAGGCAACATAACATATTGTTCAGCGCAATCGAGATGCAGTTCACTGGAGAAGCACAACGACTTTCGCAAATTGGACAAGCCAACACCTGGCCGGAACTATAAACATTCCTCATCAATGAATTAAAGACGCAGACCCCATGTGAGGAACTTCTTCGACGCCTCTACAACACCAACTATACAGGAAACCTTCGTAAGTTTATAACAGATTTACAAGATGAGTCCTATATTATCACAAACAAGCTTAGTCTTGAAAACGATGCAAATAACACTACTCTTTATACAAATGCAATACAAATTAAATAACACTATAAAAGATGTAATCAAAAAAAAATAACCCGATGGATTATTTATGACGTTAGCTAGATATGTGGTTATACCACAGTTAGCAAGCTAAAACAAGTAGCTCAAAGAGAAGGTTATACGAGGATAGTTTAACAGAAATCAGAAAATCAAATCAAAGCCAAAATCAAAACCAAAACAGTGGAAATTTTTTTGTACACAATAGTACAACTCCGTCTCAAACAAACAATCAGATACGACACAAAACCAAAAACTTTTCCAAGAATTTCAACAAAATTAAATATTGACAGGGCTCAAAATCCAATGAATAATCAACAGCAAAATAATTATCCCAAAAATAATGCAGCAAACCAGCCTACAAAAAGGCAAAGAGAAAGTAATAGTATATATACTCTTGATCAGGATCAACAACCGAGTCGATCTAGCCATGTCAGTCTGTACGTCCGTCTGTCCGTCCGTCCGTCCACGCAGATCTCGGAGAGTATAAGAGCTACAGCCACCAAATTTGGTATGTAGATTCGTGTGGTGTGTAAATATATCCCTTTATATGGCAAACGGATTTTGATGTAGTTTCTTTCATTAGATAGAAAAATGGAAATAAAAAATACAACTTCTGTCTTTTTTTTTGAAATTTTCCTTTTTTTCATATTTATTTAAGGATAAAGGGATTGTTGCATATATGGCAGATAGGCTTGTGGTGAAAATAATTGAGGGATTTCATAGTGTTTTTCAAAGTTAATTTAAAAAATGAAAATTTTTGAATAAATTAAATTTGAAAAACCAGTGCAGTTTGGATATTTGCATCTTTTTCTGTTGTCAGTCCACGTTGGCCAATGCCCAATCTGATCTTGACGCACCATCTGATTCGGTACATGTTGAGTTGGACCCCTCTGCTTTTTTTTCTGCAATTCATTTTCAACAGAATAACTTCGCTTTCCAGTTTTAGTTTTTGTGTCTACTTTTCTCAAAACTTCAGCGATGTCTAGCCGAAACTCTAATGAGCTTAAACGTTTTTTTGTCGATGCATTTTCTTTATGCACTCGTTTATACAACAACCAAGCGTTGCTGACTGTCAAGTCCAGCAGGTGATAAAAAACACGAACTTGCCAGCGTCTGCTTCTTATCCAAATTTTATACCTTTCAATTATGCTATCTATGAGATCAACGCCACCCATATAGCTATTACATTGTGCTATTGCAAATGGACGGTCAATATGAATATAATCCTTTTGGACTTTGTTGTAACGTCGGGCTGTGTCTTTGGGACTTATTCCAGCGTAATTGGATGCCAAAGTAACAATTTTGTTATCCACCCATGAAGTTAGCGAAATGCCCACGCCACCGTAGTCGGCAACATGTTCCATTGATGTGCCTCGTGATTTTTTTTTTTAAGTTTATCTGGTCAATGGATTTATGATTTGGAATTCGGTTTTTTCTTATTGTTCCCAAAGCTAGAATTCCTCCTTCCGCCAAGTACTTCAAAAGGGGTAAGGAGTTAAAATAATTATCAAAGTATAATCGATAATTCCGATGCCTGGCATATCTCTAGCCAAACTTTATTTTCATTTCCACTATCTATTTCGAATTTGTAGCAGAAGCCTAAATTATCGCTAAGTACAAAAATCTTATAGCCCCATTTATGAGGCTTGTTAGGATTGTACCTTTTCATGTGGTTCTTAGCCTTTGTTGAACATATCTGTTCATCAACACACAAAAATTGTTCCATAGGAACTTTTTTAAAATTTTTGTTCAGTTCATCGATTATTGGCCTGATTTTGAATAACCGATCGTGACAGGAGTGTGACAAAGGCAGGGCTTTATCATTGTTGTTAAAGTGAATGTGACGCCATCATCTCAAATGTTTTTTGCGACATAATATTCTGTATCGCTGGTACTCCAATTATTGTTGACCAATATTGAGTAATTCTTGGAACACGCGAAATTGACATCTACAATATTATTCCAACAAACTGTCGAATATCTAAGGACGTAAAATTGACATGTGTGTTAGGGTCTTTTTGGCGAATATAAGATTTGTTTCGATTGTAATTTCATCAAACAGGTCTTTTGGAAAAAGATACCAAAAAAATTGTATTGGCTCTGATAGTTCCATTGGTTCCGGAGGCAACATAGTACTCGCGAGAACCTGCAGTTGATTTTCGTTCAAAATTAAACTGCGTTGTCTCCATAGCAAGTTTCTTTTCAGATCAGGGTTATTAGTGGAAACATTTGGCACAGAATCATCCATGAGATTTGAGTTTGAAATGTCTAAGGCAACGCTTTCCTCATCAGCAGAAAGTCAAGTTCATCATCGCTATCTAAACTGTTGAAATAATTTTCAACCTGTGAAGCTGTTAAACCTTTTCCTGACATATTTACTGCGTAAAAAGTACTATTTGTATATATGTATGTAGTCTCATAAGACACATACGACAAACCCAAGACAGTTTCTATGACACATAACAACATATAACCATATGTATAAACTCATAACAACATATAATATAACCACAAATACTCTATGTTGCATATATACAACAAAATAAATTCTGTAAAATATAACTTCGAATAGTTGTTTGTTGTATATCTGCAACATACCGATTTTTCAATTCTACACACAATACACAACAAGAAACATCAAAACTTGATAGCACATGCATTTCAAATATATCTACCTTTGGTTTTTCTAGTTTTTCTTATAGAAATATTTATAATTTTAATAAAATTTTGCAGCACAATATTTTTGGCGCACACAACTTGTGCTTCTCACAAAATTGGCGGGAAAGTAAACATATGTGAACATATATATCTAGAAGTGTGCCCAAACCAAATTATATATAAAATACGTATGTTTTGGATGTACAACAAATAGCCACATTCGATTTGTTCGATTTGCATTGCGAAAAAATACATCTTAAGCGGTATGTTGCAGATATGCAACACGGCCATATAAAGGGATATAGTAAATTGGAATTTTGGCTACGCCCCCTTACACCCCCAGAATTTACATAAAACTGTTTTTCGTAAAAAGTATAACAGATAGTGACACTAAATTTGGTATATATAATCGTTTAGTTAGCGCGCAGAAAATAATGGTTCCATCTTTTTGCCACGCCCCTTTCCGCCCCCGGAATTTATAAAAAACAGATTTTCTTAAAAACTATGTAAGCTACCGACATTAAATTTGGTATGTAAGCTAGCTTAATAGACGCGCAGATATTTATTATTTAAAAATTTTGCCACGCCCATTTCCGCCTCCATAATTAAACAAAACAGATTTTCTCGGAAACTAACAAAGCTAAAGTCACCAAATTTAGTATGTATATTGGCTTAGTATGCGCGCAGAATACGTATATTTTAATATGTTGCCACGCCCACTACCGCCTCCATAATTTAGAAAAAACTATCAAATTTGATTGACATCGGACTAGAAACATGCAAAATATAGGAATGAACGTATTTTGCTACGCGATCCATAAGGCAGAATTGGCCGTTGGCTAGTGGCGGCGCAAGAGTGCTCTCTTGTTGTAGAGTGAGATAGCATATGATATGAGGCATATTAAAACAATTTAATAGACATACATTTGGTTTTCGAAATTTTAACTATTTGTTTCACCTGTGACGAGTCACAATACTTGGCAGCGTCTGACACCCCATTACCGTTCCCCTTCTGATGTATATATTTAAGTAAACTACGCCCATGCAGGGCCCCTTTGTTGGTTATCTTTCGTTACGCCTGACTAACGACTTGGCGTGGCAGCGGCGTCGACGCGTCGGTAAGTGGGCAATCTCTCAGCATGGGTCGCTGCGCCGCGAGCTGACGCCAAATGGAAAAGCAAAGAAATCGAAAGTGAAAGAGAGAGACGGCGATCGTGATGCGTGCCAAAGCACAATACGCATCGTATGTTTTCACCGTTAGGACATAAGTAGGCAGAGCAAGGGTGGGTTTGAACAGAGAGTTAGAATTAGGAGAAAATCATTTCGCCAGTAACCACGAGAGTGAATAGTTAGAAAAGTGAGCAACCAGCAGCAGAACATAAGGACATATTACCATAGGCATCTATCGAGAGAAATCCACGACAAACAGGTGAGCCCATGCCCTAAGTTCCCCCCTTTGTTTTGGTTGAGTGCGGTAGGGACCCAGATTGCAAAATATGTTTAGGATTAATTAATTATTAATAAACTCTATAATATGATCGTTTAACACACTTGGCATTATTTTTATACCATACACCCATAGGGTGAAATGGTATATTAAAGTCGCCAAAATGTATGTAACAGGCAGAAGGAAGCATCTCCGACCCCACAAAGTATATATATTCTTGATCAGGATCAACAACCGAGTCGATCTAGCCATGTCCGTCTGTCCGTCCGTCCGTCCGTCTGTCCGTCTGTCCGTCTGTCCGTATGAACACCTAGATCTCGGAGACTATAAGAGCTAGAGCCACCAAATTTTTTATGTAGACTCGTGTAGTATGTAGAGTGATCAAGTTTATTTCAAATTTTTGCCACGCCCCTTTCCGCCCCCGGAATTTAAAAAAAACGTTTATCTCAAAAACTATTCTAGCTAGAGACACCATATTTAGTAAATGCACACATTTTGTATGTATACAAATTTTGCCACGCCCTTTTCCGCCCCCGTAATTTGAAAAACTTGATTATCTCCCGTATTTTTTTACCTCATGCAATCAAATTTGGCACACTTAAATTTAATACTAATATCTATCAAAATACCAAATTTGATCAAAATCAGATAAAAAACAGTCGAGTTATGCATATAAACGTTTTTCCATAAGGCCGGAGTTGGCCGTTGGCTGGTGGGGGCGCTAGGGTGCTCGTATGATTGAGTGAGCGAGATACTAAGATATGCTTGTAAGAAGCATGTGAAAATGCTTGAAATATTTGCTTTACTGGTGTATGGTATACCAAAGTCGGCGAGACGACTTACTTACTTCATTTTTTTCGTCACCGAATCTATGTATACCCTTTCCCTTCCCTTTTCCTTGGCCACTTAACTATTTGAGTGGAGCCGAAGGATCAGCGGACTTCGGCAGGATGAGTTAATCTCCTGCAGACGAAGTCAGTCGCTGGTCTCTAGGCTCAGTCACTCAAGGTGAGGAGGCAACGGATCTTGGCCAAGCGGGCTTCGCTTGGCAGACGAGATCAGTCGTTGCTACTCCTCTTGGACTCTCCTCCTACTCCTTTCCCTTCTCTTTTCCCCCCCTTCATGTGGTCTCAGTCCCCAATCCTAATACTCATATAGGTCTCCAGATCAAATAAATGTTCTGTAGACGGGACTCTGGGACTGAGAATTGTACCCCAGCCAGAGCTTCCTTACAGATGGCGCCCGAGCAGGGACCTTGATGAGTATTATGGGGAAATATTAAAATATATATATATATGTATGCACATTCATTAATATATATATATATATATGAGTCCACACAAGGGTGAAAATTTTATATGTATGCGTATTCATTAATATATATATCGGAGTCCACTCAGTATTAAACATTCTTTTTTATATATATATATGTCGCAGGGTCATTTGGTTCTATCTGCTGGTCTGCCATATTGTTTCAGAAACTTTAAGAGTGAAGTGAATTCCAACCGACGCATACAATTATCCGAACGCAACTGACTCGCATTCTTCGATCACGCATCGATCTACTTCTTTTTAGACGCCAAGCTGGACTACACTCGGCGACAGCGCGACAACGCTGTCGCCTCACTCGTACGGCACCTAGGCGCCAGTCATATTCTTCGCTATAGTCAAATTCTAAGAAGTATTCCCAATATCCCAAACTCATTGCACAGCTTGCTCTGGCAAGCACATTGGTCAAACTATATTCATAATGTGACAGACACGTACAGTGTCCAAAGTACGTCCATTATGCGACACGGCCTTCCTGACAATATACACGTCCTCGTGTGTTGTCTTAACTCAACCACATAAGTGACAACGCTTCAGAATTCAAAGGGTATTTCAATACATTTTTATTCGATATTCTTATTCATTATGTAACACAATTCAAATCAGTTTAAAATTCATTCTTGTCATAGCATAATTACATTTTCGTAACATAATTTTAATCTAATAAATCATAACATTCGTGTAATTCCTTTAACATATTGTTTTTTTTTTTTTTTCTTTGTCTTTTTTTTTAACCAAACAAATTTGTGTAGTTCCTTTTACACATAACTAACTTATCTTTTGTGTAATTCCTTCTACACATATAAACTTATCATTTGTGTAATTCCTTCTACACATATAAAATAATCATTTGTGTAATTCCTTCTACACATATAAACTAATCATTTGTGTAATTCCTTCTACACATACATACGACCCCCACCATAACATGTCTCTTCTGCTATGGTGCAGTCTTCATTTATCATATTGGACAACAGATGCAACTTCCATTGTGCTGTCTCTATCTTCACATAGCTCATCGAGTATCTGATTATTTGGAATTGCTTTTAAACATTCATGAGAATACTTATACTTTCGATTACATGTTAAAGATTTCAGTAAATATCTGTCTCCATCCAATGTTTCAATTATCTCAAATGGCCCTTTAAATTTTGGATCAAGTTTGGTTTGATGACGTTCTTCGTTTTTGAGCAAAACGTGATCACCCACTTTGAAATTTACTATTTTAGCTTTATTTTTATCAAACCTATTTTTGTCATATTTTGCTTGAATTTCCATATTCTTTTTAGCCTCCTTTCTCAAATTTTCTTTGTCTACTTCATCATTGTTATCTTCGTTTATCGGCAACAAGCCAAAAGGTCGAGCTTCCTTTCCAATCAATAGTTCTAAAGGGCTAAACTTAGTCACACGATTAATCGTGCAATTCATTGCTAGCTGCACTTCAGCCAACGCATCCTGCCATGATCTCTGACTGGTTTCGACTGCAGTCAGCATACCTTTCAGGGTACTCATGACCCGTTCTACCTGACCGTTTGCTCTACTGGCACCCGTAGCAATTAAATGTAGATTAATTTTTGAGATGAGCAAAATTCGCGGAAACTTTTACTTGCGAAACTGCGTCCTTGATCTGCTATAATTCGAGTGGGTAAACCAAATAAAGATACGGCTGATTTTACAGCCTTAATGCAGCTTTCAGAATCTATATTTAGTGTGTGATGGAAATAAACAAACTTAGTGAAAGCATCTATAAGAACGATGACGTATTCCTTCAAATCATTTTTACCACTCATTTTGCCTGTAATGTCAATATGTATCGTATGCCATGGTATTTCTATTTTAGGAATAGGATGCAGCTCGACTTGCACTTTTCCCACAAGTGGCTTAGAGACTTTACATGTGATGCAGTTTTCAACAAACCTACGCACATATTTGGACATATTTTCGAACCAATAATAACCATAGACCTTGTCGAGCGTTTTTTCCCAACCCAGATGCATTATAGCTTCATGGACGTGATTTATGACGGCCCATCGAAAAGCTCTTGGTATTACCGGCAAACATTTGGTCTTACTATTTCGCTGTATTTTCCTATGTAGTATTCCTTTTCGCAATTCATAGGTCTTGTCCATATTTCCTGGTAACTCATTACTTTTTAACTTTAAAATTATTTCTTGTATCTCGGAATCTCGCTGTTGTTCCGAGACCAACCAGTTGTCAGATACCTCCGTCAAATTGATTCGTAATTCAGGGATTTTATTCGGTGTTTTATGTTGTTCAAGCACTGGATTCCGAGAGAGAAAGTCAACATGCGCCATTCGCTCGCCTTTTCTATATTCTATTTCGAAATCAAATGCCTGTAAAAACGCCCACCATCTATGCACCCTCGGTGTTAAATCTAATTTTGTGCGACTGGCCTTTAAAGAATTACAGTCAGTATAAACTATAAATTTACGTCCCTGCAAATAATGTCGGAAGTGTTTAATAGCATTTACTATTGCTAACGTCTCCAGTTCGTATGAATGGTATTTAGATTCGGCGGGAGAAGTACACTTACTGTAATACTCTACCACATTAGGTTTATTGTCAATTTGTCTAACAGGATCGCTCCATACCCAATACAACTTGCGTCTGTATGTAGCTCTATTGGGTATTGCGGATCGAATATGATTAAAACTGGCGTCTGTGTCAATATAGTTATTATTTTTGTTCGTATCTGTTCATGCACTGGTAACCAAACAAAGTCAGTGTTTTTCTTAGAGGTGAGAAGATACAGGGGTTTAAGTGTTTGGGAGAAATTTAACACAAATTGCCGAAAATAAGAAGCTAAACCTATAAATTGTCTTAGCTGTGAAACATTTTGAGGTGGTGGTAATCCATTTAAAGCTTGAATTTTTCGTGAATTTGGCCTGATTTCTCCATTGCTTAATTCAAATCCAAGATACTCTATTCTAGTTGTGAGGAAGGAACACTTAGTGACATTAAATGAAAATCCAGCCTTACTTAATGTCTCCAATACTGTCCGTAATCTAACTAGCGCATCTTCTTTACTTTCTGCTATTATGAGAACATCATCAATATACACGATTGCCTAAGTGTAAGCTAGAGCTCCTAAGGCCTTCATTATAGCCCTCTGACAACGCTTCAGAATTCAAAGGGTATTTCAATACATTTTTATTCGATATTCTTATTCATTATGTAACACAATTCAAATCAGTTTAAAATTCATTCTTGTCATAGCATAATTACATTTTCGTAACATAATTTTAATCTAATAAATCATAACATTCGTGTAATTCCTTTAACATATTGTTTTTTTTTTTTTTCTTTGTCTTTTTTTTAACAAAACAAATTTGTGTAGTTCCTTTTACACATAACTAACTTATCTTTTGTGTAATTCCTTCTACACATATAAACTTATCATTTGTGTAATTCCTTCTACACATATAAAATAATCATTTGTGTAATTCCTTCTACACATATAAACTAATCATTTGTGTAATTCCTTCTACACATACATACGACCCCCACCATAACATGTCTCTTCTGCTATGGTGCAGTCTTCATTTATCATATTGGACAACAGATGCAACTTCCATTGTGCTGTCTCTATCTTCACATAGCTCATCGAGTATCTGATTATTTGGAATTGCTTTTAAACATTCATGAGAATACTTATACTTTCGATTACATGTTAAAGATTTCAGTAAATATCTGTCTCCATCCAATGTTTCAATTATCTCAAATGGCCCTTTAAATTTTGGATCAAGTTTGGTTTGATGACGTTCTTCGTTTTGAGCAAAACGTGATCACTAGAGAGCTGCATGAATGATAGAAAAATCAATTCGAGTTAACAACATTCAAAACCAAATGAATGAATTGAATGACTTTGAAAATCGACTTTAAGTAAATGAGTGTGCGACGTAAAAATCAGTCGCACAACATTCAAACGAAACAAAACGAATTGAATGCGTTAGAAAGTGAGTCAATGAGTTGCTATAATTCGAATGCATTCGAATTCCAATTCTGATTTTAGTATTTAGTACTTATTTGTATTGTATATTTTTGAACTATATGTGACTACTATACGACAAAACTAGTGTGGTCAGTGGCTCAGTGGGGACCTACTCAGACTACAATACTGTTCTTATCGGGTTCAAACCTTCTACAGAGATGGAGGTGAATTTTTTTCTTCCAACTAGTGAAGTAATATTAAAATGTAGATCCATCGTGTATATGATGGATTAGAGAATATGATTTTTTTTTATAATATATTAGATAGCCTTATTTATGTTTTCACGGTTCGTGGCAACTAGGAATCTAATTTAGAAAAATTAGATTTTACAAGATTTCTCCCAAATTGTCAAATCCAAAACTGCGTACCAAAGTTTTTGGTGTATAGCTTATTTTAATTTTAATAGCTCCCATTTCGCCATTATATATTAATGTAATGTAATATATTATATCAGCAAAAATGAGTCAATTCGAATAATTCTAATGATTCGAGTGCCTTAGCACAATTCGATGCTTTGACACTCAATTCATTGCCTTTCATTAAACAGAGTTACGTATTTTTAGAGATTTTACAAGTACTAACTCACACTCATTCATTTCATTGTGTAGTTGTCACTCATTCATTTGAATTCAATTCGAATGGTTTCATTTGACTTTGACTTTTCTCTCATTCATGCAGCTCTCTAGTGATCACCCACTTTGAAATTTACTATTTTAGCTTTATTTTTATCAAACCTATTTTTGTCATATTTTGCTTGAATTTCCATATTCTTTTTAGCCTCCTTTCTCAAATTTTCTTTGTCTACTTCATCATTGTTATCTTCGTTTATCGGCAACAAGCCAAAAGGTCGAGCTTCCTTTCCAATCAATAGTTCTAAAGGGCTAAATTTAGTCACACGATTAATCGTGCAATTCATTGCTAGCTGCACTTCAGCCAACGCATCCTGCCATGATCTCTGACTGGTTTCGACTGCAGTCAGCATACCTTTCAGGGTACTCATGACCCGTTCTACCTGACCGTTTGCTCTACTGGCACCCGTAGCAATTAAATGTAGATTAATTTTTGAGATGAGCAAAATTCGCGGAAACTTTTACTTGCGAAACTGCGTCCTTGATCTGCTATAATTCGAGTGGGTAAACCAAATAAAGATACGGCTGATTTTACAGCCTTAATGCAGCTTTCAGAATCTATATTTAGTGTGTGATGGAAATAAACAAACTTAGTGAAAGCATCTATAAGAACGATGACGTATTCCTTCAAATCATTTTTACCACTCATTTTGCCTGTAATGTCAATATGTATCGTATGCCATGGTATTTCTATTTTAGGAATAGGATGCAGCTCGACTTGCACTTTTCCCACAAGTGGCTTAGAGACTTTACATGTGATGCAGTTTTCAACAAACCTACGCACATATTTGGACATATTTTCGAACCAATAATAACCATAGACCTTGTCGAGCGTTTTTTCCCAACCCAGATGCATTATAGCTTTATGGACGTGATTTATGACGGCCCATCGAAAAGCTCTTGGTATTACCGGCAAACATTTGGTCTTACTATTTCGCTGTATTTTCCTATGTAGTATTCCTTTTCGCAATTCATAGGTCTTGTCCATATTTCCTGGTAACTCATTACTTTTTAACTTTAAAATTATTTCTTGTATCTCGGAATCTCGCTGTTGTTCCGAGACCAACCAGTTGTCAGATACCTCCGTCAAATTGATTCGTAATTCAGGGATTTTATTCGGTCTTTTATGTTGTTCAAGCACTGGATTCCGAGAGAGAAAGTCAACATGCGCCATTCGCTCGCCTTTTCTATATTCTATTTCGAAATCAAATGCCTGTAAAAACGCCCACCATCTATGCACCCTCGGTGTTAAATCTAATTTTGTGCGACTGGCCTTTAAAGAATTACAGTCAGTATAAACTATAAATTTACGTCCCTGCAAATAATGTCGGAAGTGTTTAATAGCATTTACTATTGCTAACGTCTCCAGTTCGTATGAATGGTATTTAGATTCGGCGGAGAAGTACACTTACTGTAATACTCTACCACATTAGGTTTATTGTCAATTTTGTCTAACAGGATCGCTCCATACCCAATACAACTTGCGTCTGTATGTAGCTCTATTGGGTATTGCGGATCGAATATGATTAAAACTGGCGTCTGTGTCAATATAGTTATTATTTTTGTTCGTATCTGTTCATGCACTGGTAACCAAACAAAGTCAGTGTTTTTCTTAGAGGTGAGAAGATACAGGGGTTTAAGTGTTTGGGAGAAATTTAACACAAATTGCCGAAAATAAGAAGCTAAACCTATAAATTGTCTTAGCTGTGAAACATTTTGAGGTGGTGGTAATCCATTTAAAGCTTGAATTTTTCGTGAATTTGGCCTGATTTCTCCATTGCTTAATTCAAATCCAAGATACTCTATTCTAGTTGTGAGGAAGGAACACTTAGTGACATTAAATGAAAATCCAGCCTTACTTAATGTCTCCAATACTGTCCGTAATCTAACTAGCGCATCTTCTTTACTTTCTGCTATTATGAGAACATCATCAATATACACGATTGCATAAGTGTAAGCTAGAGCTCCTAAGGCCTTCATTATAGCCCTCTGGAACACAGATGGTGCGTTCTTCAAACCGAACGGCATTGTCAAGAACTCGTATTGACCTTCTGGCGTTACAAATGCAGTTCGTTCGATTGAGTCCTCGTGAACTGGAATTTGATAGAAGCCACTTGCCATATCAATGCACGAAAAATATTTAGCACCACGAAGTCTGGCAATTTGGTCTGAGATGAGGGGCAACGGGTATTTGTCAGCAACTGTATTGTCGTTTAGCATGCGATAGTCTACACACAGTCGATCGGTGCCATTTTTCTTCTTAACTAGCATCATGGGACTAGCGAAAGGTGAACAGCTTGGGCGAATAACTTGAGCCTTTAATAATTCGTCAACTTTACCCCGCACTTTGTTTTTTTCTTCTTCACTAAGCCTATATGGCCGCCGTTGTACTGTCTTTTGCTGATCTATTAGTCTAATTTCCAAATGCCCTGTGGTGACCCTAGTCTTTGGTATTCCATCAATAAACCATTCTGAATAATATTTTAAAATATTTATCAAGGCTCCCTTATCAAGATCATCAAGTTCACTATTCGATTCTATGACATCTTCATAATTGGAAATTATTAACGCTTCAACTCTTTTGGTCTTGTAAAGTTGAAATTTGTCAGCGTCCATAGTTACGCCAAAGCCCTGACTAAAAATTTCACGACCAATCAGTACATCATGTTTCAAATACTTATCCATAATAACATGTAACAAAATCTCGAAATAACATTGATCAATACTTATATTACATAATAGTTGTTGAGTGCTACATATTGAATCATTGCTTATACCGTTTAACTTTACAATGTTATTAATTCTTTTACCACTAAACTTATCGGCGACGCTTTCCTTAACCAAGGAGCATTCAGCTCCGGAGTCGAAACAAAATGGAATAGACTCACCGGTTGAACTGCATATTGTTCCTGATGGCGGAGCTACAGTACAGATGTCTACACGTTTCTCAATTACTCGGTCGTTTCCTCGTGGTCGTCCTTTTGGGCAAGCGGATGCGAAGTGTCCAAGCTCGTCGCATTTGAAACATTTGACAGTTGACCGGTCTTTTGATCCTTGCGATGAACTTCCGTAGTGGCTTTTTCCTTGAATTGGTGTCCTTTGCCGAGCACGACATTCAGCATATTTATGCCCAGACTTTCCACAATAGTTGCATTTCACTTGAGAGAGATACTTAGGCTTTTTACGCTCCGGGCCTGTTGTAGATGAGTCGTCATCTAGGTTCCGCTTCTTAAAAGTGTGCGCTTGTAGTTGTTGTTGCATTTCATTTCGGGTTTTAATATTGTTTGTAAAAACCAAGCGCGACAATTTGTCATCCATTTGTGCCATGTGGGCCAGAGCTAGGGAAACCGCGATTTCCTCCAGATCATTAGATTTAAATTTTGACATTATTAGGGTGACAATTCGGCTGCCATACTCGGTGTAGCTTTCTCCAGACTTTGGTCGCCCGTTCAAAATTTTCATCAGTATAGCCGCAGACGTTTCTATGCCAACAAAGCGTTGCACAAAGAGTTCTTTGAATTGTGGCCATGTAATGCCAGCAAAGCATATTTGGGACAGCCATTGTGATGCGCTTCCCTCTAGCGCCTTACTTAAAGTTATCATCAGGGTGCTTCCTTCTGGCATTTTATCAGCAAATATGAGATCCACTGTCGTACACCAAGCTGTGGCGTCTGCTCCAGCTCCCTCAGGATTAAATTTTGGCAGAGTTACATGTTTTCCCTTTTCATCAGTTGCCGGAGCTCTTGGTGTCTGCATATTTTTAATGATCTCCAAAAGGTTGTTGTTTTGCAGTTGTAAAGCTGCCAAGTATGCATCGGTGGTATTTGTAGGCAAGGCAGATCCCACTTCTGATGTCGCAGGGTCATTTGGTTCTATCTGCTGGTCTGCCATATTGTTTCAGAAACTTTAAGAGTGAAGTGAATTCCAACCGACGCATACAATTATCCGAACGCAACTGACTCGCATTCTTCGATCACGCATCGATCTACTTCTTTTTAGACGCCAAGCTGGACTACACTCGGCGACAGCGCGACAACGCTGTCGCCTCACTCGTACGGCACCTAGGCGCCCGTCATATTCTTCGCTATAGTCAAATTCTAAGAAGTATTCCCAATATCCCAAACTCATTGCACAGCTTGCTCTGGCAAGCACAGTGGTCAAACTATATTCATAATGTGACAGACACGTACAGTGTCCAAAGTACGTCCATTATGCGACATATACATATGCTTATTTGTGGTTAGGGTATTTAAAGGTCGCATATACGTTGTCGATGTGCCACGCGCTTTTAGTTTTCTTTGCAAGCGACAGTTACATTCGAGAAAGAGACAGGGACACACGAGCGGCCAGTAAGAATGAGAATAGACAATTTACCGTTTGATTCGGGGCGTGTGTGTGAGCTACGAGCATTCTCTTGCCATTTATCTCTCACTCTTACACACAGCTTTGATTCAACCGTTTTTTTTTTGTCATTCCTTCATTCACACTGATTTGCAAGTACAGTCGCGCATTGGGTTTCGTTGCAATGAGAGCAACAAATTTAAAAAAAAAAATTATATATATATAACATGCACACAGTCATGCCATGCTAGGTGAGAAAATCGGCAGAGTCTCTGGCAGGGTTTCGACAGAATCATCAGCAGTCATCAACAGAGTTTTCGATAGGATAGTATCCTCAACAGCATAGTTCGGAGAGAATTATTAATGAAGTCAGCTACTGAGTTTCCGACAGAGCTAAGGATAAAAAAAAAATTATTTCTTTTGTTAAAGCAGAATGCTACGCCACATTTTTCGCACATTGTCTGTGAAAAACCAGTGCAGTTTGGATATTTGCATCTTTTTCTGTTGTCAGTCCACGTTGGCCAATGCCCAATCTGATCTTGACGCACCATCTGATTCGGTACATGTTGAGTTGGACCTCTCTGCTTTTTTTTCTGCAATTCATTTTCAACAGAATAACTTCGCTTTCCAGTTTTAGTTTGTGTCTACTTTTCTCAAAACTTCAGCGATGTCTAGCCGAAACTCTGATGAGCTTAAACGTTTTTTTGTCGATGCATTTTCTTTATGCACTCGTTTATACAACAACCAAGCGTTGCTGACTGTCAAGTCCAGCAGGTGATAAAAAACACGAACTTGCCAGCGTCTGCTTCTTATCCAAATTTTATACCTTTCAATTATGCTATCTATGAGATCAACGCCACCCATATAGCTATTACATTGTGCTATTGCAAATGGACGGTCAATATGAATATAATCCTTTTGGACTTTGATGTAACGTCGGGCTGTGTCTTTGGGACTTATTCCAGCGTAATTGGATGCCAAAGTAACAATTTTGTTATCCACCCATGAAGTTAGCGAAATGCCCACGCCACCGTAGTCGGCAACATGTTCCACTGATGTGCCTCGTGATTTTTTTTTTAAGTTTATCTGGTCAATGGATTTATGATTTGGAATTCGGTTTTTTCTTATTGTTCCCAAAGCTAGAATTCCTCCTTCCGCCAAGTACTTCAAAAGGGGTAAGGAGTTAAAATAATTATCAAAGTATAATCGATAATTCCGATGCCTGGGCATATCTCTAGCCAAACTTTATTTTCATTTCCACTATCTATTTCGAATTTGTAGCAGAAGCCTAAATTATCGCTAAGTACAAAAATCTTATAGCCCCATTTATGAGGCTTGTTAGGATTGTACCTTTTCATGTGGTTCTTAGCCTTTGTTGAACATATCTGTTCATCAACACACAAAAATTGTTCCATAGGAACTTTTTTAAAATTTTTGGCCTGATTTTGAATAACCGATCGTGACAGGAGTGTGACAAAGGCAGGGCTTTATCATTGTTGTTAAAGTGAATGTGACGCCATCATCTCAAATGTTTTTTGCGACATAATATTCTGTATCGCTGGTACTCCAATTATTGTTGACCAATATTGAGTAATCCTTGGAAGACGCGAAATTGACATGTATAATATTATTCCAACAAACTGTCGAATATCTAAGGACGTAAAATTGACATGTGTGTTAGGGTCTTTTTGGCGAATATAAAGATTTGTTTCGATTGTAATTTCATCAAACAGGTCTTTTGGAAAAAGATACCAAAAAAATTGTATTGGCTCTGATAGTTCCATTGGTTCCGGAGGCAACATAGTACTCGCGAGAACCTGCAGTTGATTTTCGTTCAAAATTAAACTGCGTTGTCTCCATAGCAAGTTTCTTTTCAGATCAGGGTTATTAGTGGAAACATTTGGCACAGAATCATCCATGAGATTTGAGTTTGAAATGTCTAAGGCAACGCTTTCCTCATCAGCAGAAAAGTCAAGTTCATCATCGCTATCTAAACTGTTGAAATAATTTTCAACCTGTGAAGCTGTTAAACCTTTTCCTGACATATTTACTGCGTAAGAAGTACTATTTGTATATATGTATGTAGTCTCATAAGACACATACGACAAACCCAAGACAGTTTCTATGACACATAACAACATATAACCATATGTATAAACTCATAACAACATATAATATAACCACAAATACTCTATTCTATGTTGCATATATACAACAAAATAAATTCTGTAAAATATAACTTCGAATAGTTGTTTGTTGTATATCTGCAACATACCGATTTTTCAATTCTACACACAATACACAACAAGAAACATCAAAACTTGATAGCACATGCATTTCAAATATATCTACCTTTGGTTTTTTCTAGTTTTTCTTATAGAAATATTTATAATTTTAATAAAATTTTGCAGCACAATATTTTTGGCGCACACAACTTGTGCTTCTCACAAAATTGGCGGGAAAGTAAACATATGTGAACATATATATCTAGAAGTGTGCCCAAACCAAATTATATATAAAATACGTATGTTTTGGATGTACAACAAATAGCCACATTCGATTTGTTCGATTTGCATTGCGAAAAAATACATCTTAAGCGGTATGTTGCAGATATGCAACACGGCCATATAAAGGGATATAGTAAGTTGGAATTTTGGCTACGCCCCCTTACACCCCCAGAATTTACATAAAACTGTTTTTCGTAAAAAGTATAACAGATAGTGACATTAAATTTGGTATATATAATCGTTTAGTTAGCGCGCAGAAAATTATGGTTCCATCTTTTTGCCACAACCCTTTCCGCCCCCGGAATTTATAAAAAACAGATTTTCTTAAAAACTATGTAAGCTACCGACATTAAATTTGGTATGTAAGCTAGCTTAATAGACGCGCAGATATTTATTATTTAAAAATTTTGCCACGCCCACTTCCGCCTCCATAATTAAACAAAACAGATTTTCTCGGAAACTAACAAAGCTAAAGTCACCAAATTTAGTATGTATATTGGCTTAGTATGCGCGCAGAATACGTATATTTTAATATGTTGCCACGCCCACTACCGCCTCCATAATTTAGAAAAAACTATCAAATTTGATTGGCATCGGACTAGAAACATGCAAAATATAGGAATGAACGTATTTTGCTAAGCGATCCATAAGGGCAGAATTGGCCGTTGGCTAGTGGCGGCGCAAGAGTGCTCTCTTGTTTGTAGAGTGAGATAGCATATTATATGAGGCATATTAAAACAATTTAATAGACATACATTTGGTTTTCGAAATTTTAACTATTTGTTTCACCTGTGACGAGTCACAATACTTGGCAGCGTCTGACACCCCATTACCGTTCCCCTTCTGATGTATATATTTAAGTAAACTACGCCCATGCAGGGCCCCTTTGTTGGTTATCTTTCGTTACGCCTGACTAACGACTTGGCGTGGCAGCGGCGTCGACGCGTCGGTAAGTGGGCAATCTCTCAGCATGGGTCGCTGCGCCGCGAGCTGACGCCAAATGGAAAAGCAAAGAAATCGAAAGTGAAAGAGAGAGACGGCGATCGTGATGCGTGCCAAAGCACAATACGCATCGTATGTTTTCACCGTTAGGACATAAGTAGGCAGAGCAAGGGTGGGTTTGAACAGAGAGTTAGAATTAGGAGAAAATCACTTCGCCAGTAACCACGAGAGTGAATAGTTAGAAAAGTGAGCAACCAGCAGCAGAACATAAGGACATATTACCATAGGCAACTATCGAGAGAAATCCACGACTAACAGGTGAGATCAGTCGTTGCTACTCCTCTTGGACTCTCCTCCTACTCCTTTCCCTTCTCTTTTCCCCCCCTTCATGTGGTCTCAGTCCCCAATCCTAATACTCATATAGGTCTCCAGATCAAATAAATGTTCTGTAGACGGGACTCTGGGACTGAGAATTGTACCCCAGCCAGAGCTTCCTTACAGATGGCGCCCGAGCAGGGACCTTGATGAGTATTATGGGGGAAATATTAAAATATATATATATATGTATGCACATTCATTAATATATATATATATATATGAGTCCACACAAGGGTGAAAATTTTATATGTATGCGTATTCATTAATATATATATCGGAGTCCACTCAGAATTAAACATTCTTTTTATATATATATACATATGCTTATTTGTGGTTAGAGTATTTAAAGGTCGCATATACGTTGTCGATGTGCCACGCGCTTTTAGTTTTCTTTGCAAGCGACAGTTACATTCGAGAAAGAGACAGGGACACACGAGCGGCCGGTAAGAATGAGAATAGACAATTTACCGTTTGATTCGGGGCGTGTGTGTGAGCTACGAGCATTCTCTTGCCATTTATCTCTCACTCTTACACACAGCTTTGATTCAACCGTTTTTTTTTTGTCATTCCTTCATTCACACTGATTTGCAAGTACAGTCGCGCATTGGGTTTCGTTGCAATGAGAGCAACAAATTTAAAAAAAAAAATATATATATATAACACGCACACAGTCATGCCATGCTAGGTGAGAAAATCGGCTAGGTGAGTCTCTGGCAGGGTTTCGACAGAATCATCAGCAGAGTCATCAACAGAGTTTTCGATAGGATTAATAGTATCCTCAACAGCATAGTTCGGAAAGAATTATTAATGAAGTCAGCTACTGAGTTACCGACAGAGCTAAGGATAGAGTCATCAACGGAGCCATCCACAGAGTCACACCTGAAAATCAGTTTAAAGAAAAAAAAACACTAATAATAATACATATACATATATATAGCACGCGCAAAGCCAGGTCATGCTAAGTAAGAATATCGGCAGAGTCTCTGGCAGGGTTTCTACAGAATTATCAGCTGAGTCATCAACAGAGTTTTCGACAGGATTATTAATCTCATCAACAGCATATTTCGGAGAGAATTATTAATGGAGTCAGCTACTGAGTTACCGACAGAGCTAGCAATAGAGTCATCAACGGAGCCATCGACAGAGTAGCATATAGAAATTAGTTTTATTAAAATAAAAAAAAATGTTTTTTTTTATAACAGTAGAGAGAAATAGCTAAAGTTGCCAGAAGCAGATAGAACGAGTCCAGGTGCCTCTCAGAGAGCCATTAGTGAGGTTGTAACCTTCCGCATTACGAGTTGAACGGGACCTGGGCATGGGTAACCTAAAAATCCATCACTCTCACCCAAAGAAGTAGCAGCAGCAGCAGCAGAGTAAAGGAGACAGAAGTATAAAGCACAAGGGGCCATTTAAAACCAAGCATACGCACTGGCAAGGGCAGTCAGTGTTTGGAACTCAACAAGAAAACATCGAGGGAAAAAAATTGCTTCAATCCGGAAGGATAACAACTGGACAAGGATCATCAACAGGACTACTCTTCAATACAAGGATTAACAACGGAAGGATCAACAAGGACCTAGGACAAGGACATTCATCGCCAAGGTGAACTAAGCTTCAAGGATACTTCAGCACCAACGGAGATTAATGCAAAGGACATCACGAAATTCGGCAGCAAGGACCACTATTTTCACAAGGATATTCTGAACATTAATCGGAGTAAACGCTTATTTTCTTTGGACAACATCGAGGGAGAATCAATCACGTCTCCAATAACTATATTCTACATTCAAGAATTTCAAATAAACAAACTGCATCTAATTCTATCAACAGGCAAGATCTTTCTTATATATATTTGAACCATTGCAAAGATTTGGTTCAAAATATTTCAACCGAAAACCACCTCGAAAGTTTCCCTGGCGGCGATAATTCTCCTTTACGCGTCACCGTTACTTACTCTTCTTTGAACAAACATATATACATTTTTATATTTTCTGACCCCTCCCCTGCAGAATTTATTAAAATTTAAATAAAATATATATATACGCATTGGTCAAATTGCACATCTACATCATAGTCTATCGGTTTACCGTAGCCATTTTTACTCTGTATCGCGTAGCCTACTGGGCGAACTCCGATATCCTTCGGTTGCTTATCTCTTATACTACGACCCCGAGTCCTTACTAATGTACCAGCATTGGATAAATCATCGTTCATTGGATAAATCATCGTCTCAAAGCCGAGTTGGAAGTCCTTTGTGACGAATTTGGATTAGACACCGGTGGAATAGTGGAAGACCTCAGAAATCGTTTCCGTGAGTTCGCCTCAAGGGAGGATCATCATCCTGAGGTATTCTTTTGGAGCCAATTTCTTTTCTTTTTTATATCAAAGCCATAATATTCAATTGTCAAACTAACCGCCAATAAAAACCCGTAAAATAAATACCACAAATTGGGGGCTCGTCCGGGATGGCAGCTTAAAAGTGAAACAATTGATATTGGCTATTGAATTTCACAAATTCGTGAAACTTGTGAAATTCTAAGAAGGAGGGAGACAGCAGATGACGCTGCCTCGAGGGAACGTTCAAGTGAGAGGAAGCGAGATAGCTGCAGTAAAAAGCGCGGTATCGGCGAGCAACAAGAACTTGAAAATTCGGCCGATGAGGGAGACAGCAAGTGACGCTGACATAAGGCAACTGCAGAAGGAGTGAGAAAGCTAATCAGAAAGGTGGTTCTGGAATTTTCGCAGCACACTACAAAATATTTGTGAGAAGTTTGGCCGAAGAAGGTACCATTGAGATACACCAGCAATAATAAGGCAAGGCAGGAACGGATCGAAGGGCAACAACGATTCCGGTTGCAAGATTTATTCAAGGTTGCAAAGGCGATACGAGGCTGCCACAACGGAGGCTGTGTAGATTGCTGGAGAAGTGTACAGTAGTTAACCAGTGGCAACAACGTTTCAAGGTTGTGTTAACTGCTGGAGAAGTGTACAGCGGTTAGCCAGGGCTGGACGCAACGAATTTGAAATTCTACAGAGACTAGCGTTGAGTTCTAGGAGTGAACTGCGTTAGTAGTGGACAAAATCTGGTGGTGACGGCGTGAACAACGGAGACTAGCGTTGAGTTCTAGGAGTGAACTGCGTTAGTAGTGGACAAAATCTGGTGGTGACGGCGTGAACAACGGAGACTAGCGTTGAGTTCTAGGAGTGAACTGCGTTAGTAGTGGACAAAATCTGGTGGTGACGGCGTGAACAACGGAGACTAGCGTTGAGTTCTAGGAGTGAACTGCGTTGGTGGCGGTGGTGTGATCAACTTCTGGTGGCGGCGGCGTGAGAAAATTTTGGCAGCGGCAACAACTCAAAGGTTGGCGAGAAACTTCAATATTGTTGCTGAGAGAGGATTTGTGAAGGAATTTGGCGATAAGACTAATCAACATCGAAGACGACGACAAAGCAGGACGACGTGGGACCAACGAAAGACGGGAAAAGCGTATGTTATTCAGATCTAGCGAAAACTGATAACAATTTTCAAAGCTAGAAAATAATACTAACATAGTATAAGAAGAATTGTACGTTATTTTAAGTTCTTGTAATTGAGATGGAGCTTGCAGAGATTCTGTCTCTAAGCGTGGTGGCTTTGCGATCGAAATTATCCGAACTAGGGCTACCTACGACTGGCAGGAAACGGGATTTGCAGAATAGGTTACTCACCCATTATGGTGTGCAGGAGGAAGATGAGGAATCAGACGATCAGTCAGTGGTAACAGCGAATGGGGGACTAGAGATTGCAGCAGAAAACGTAGTTAGACCCGAGAGATCATGGTTTACTTTGAAAGATGTTGAGGACAGTGTGTCACAGTATTCTGGTTCAGATATTCCTAACATTGCTCAATGGATTGAAGAACTAGAAGAATGTGCAGCCACGGTACAGTGGAATGAATTACAGTTATTTGTGTATGGAAAACAGTTATTGTGTGGGGCGGCAAAATCTTTCATAAGGAGTCAGAGAAATATTAAAAACTGGCGTTCTTTGAAAACAGCTCCTCAGGCTGAGTTTAGTGTAAAAATATCTTCAGCTGCAGTACATAAAAAGTTAAATCAGCGCCAACAGAAGAAAGGCGAAACTCTAAATGAATACTTATATGCATTGATGGAAATTGCGAAGCCGGTAAACGTAGATGAGGAGAGTCTGATAGAGTACTTCGTTAAAGGTATTCCGGATACAAAAACCAACAAAATGATGTTATTCCAAGCTCGCAATATTTCAGAGTTAAAGTTTCAAATCGAAGTTTATAAGAAGGGGCGTGATTCATACAGGGCAACGAACAGATTTGAAAGTAAGGCATATGGTTCAAGTGAAGCACAAGCAGTACAGGCTCGAGAGAGAAAATGTTTTGGTTGCGGAGAGGCGACTCATTTAAGAAAAGATTGTCCCAAGTCCGATCGAAAGTGTTTTAAGTGCGGTCAGCCAGGTCATCGTGCAGCTCAGTGTAGTATCGAAACGCATATTAAACGAGAAAAGCACGCGAATGTTGTTCAACATGGCATGTAGGCAAGGTGCAACAAATGATAAACAACACTGAGCCAAGAAGTACAAAAGTGAGTTCGTTTAAGATACTAACAGGTTTAGATATGAGAGTTCCTGAAGATGCAGAGCTAAGAGAGCGTATTTTAGAATGCATAGTGAACGAGTTGGATGAGGAGCGAAAGGAGATCCGAGATAGGGCGATTGAAAATAAGTTAGTTCGAGTACGTTCACTCCGTCTGGATTAGAGCTAAAGAAGGTTAGCTATGAGAATATTGAATTTAAAGGACTCATAGATACAGGAGCAGATATGTGCTTGATTCGTCGAAGTATTTTTTGGAAGCTAGGAGTTAAACAACTAACAGGTCCTGGAAAGTGTTTGGTAGGAATAGGAGATGCGAAAATTTTAACGTTTGGTAGTTTCTCTTTAATGGTGATCATCGACAAAATTAAAATAGTAGTTGAGTTTCATGTAGTTCCCGATGAGGACATGGGGTTTGACGCTATTTTGGGAAGAACGATTCTTGATAGTGTTGACATGAAGGTAACAAAAAATGGCACTCAGTTTTTGATTAGCAGTAAGCAGAAGTTAGAAGAAGAAAATACTGAATCTGTTGAGGATTGGATGAAACAATTTGAAGATGTCTGCACAGTTTTTGAAGGGAAGGACGAAATCGGTTTAGAATTGTCTCATTTAAGCCAAGAACAGGCTAAAGAGGTCGAAATAATAGTTGAGCGATACAAGCCAAAACGCAATCCTGATGCGAAGATTGAAATGAGAATTATTTTGAAAGATGATATTCCCGTATACCAACACCCAAGACGGTTGGTCTACTGCGATCAGCAGATTGTAGATAATCAGATACAAGAATGGCTTGAGGAAGGAATTATTCGAGTTAGTACATCAGTGTATGCATCCCCTATAGTATTGGTAGCAAAGTCAAACGGAGCTAAAAGGTTGTGCTGCGATTATAGAAAATTGAATGAAAAGATAATTCGCGATAATTTTCCGATAGTATTGATGGACAGTGTAATTGATCAATTGCAAGGAGGAAAGGTTTTTACTACACTGGACTTGAAAAACGGATATTTTCATGTACCAGTAGAAGCAAGTTCGCAAAAGTTCACGGCATTTGTTACCCAGAAAGGACAGTACGAATTCTTATATGTACCGTTTGGTATCTCAAACTCTTCAGCGGTCTTTACGAGATTCATGATGGCAGCAATGCAGGAGTTGATTCAGAAAGGTATAGCGATCGTATATATGGATGATATCATCATTCCAAGCAGGGACATTGAAGAAGGTATGTCAATAATTAAATTAGTTTTGGGGGTAGCCGAGAAGAACGGATTACAGCTTAACTGGAAAAAGTGTCAGATTCTACAAAATCAAGTTAATTTTCTAGGATACGTGATTAGTGAAGGGATAATAAAACCGAGTGAAGAGAAAATTTCGTCGGTACACAATTTCCCAAGACCGCATGATAAGAAAGCAGTGCAAAGGTTTCTCGGTTTAACATCGTATTTTCGAAAATTCATTGAGGGATATGCCTTGATGGCGAAGCCACTTTCCGATATGCTAAGAAAGGATAGTAAATTTGTGTTCAGCGAGATTGAGGAGTTATCATTTGAACGATTGAAGGCATCGTTAACTAGTGAGTCGGTATTGAGGTTATATAATCCGAAAGCGCAAACAGAGGTCCACGCTGACGCATCAAAATACGGTTACGGAGCAATTCTAATGCAGAAAGATACGGAGGATAATTTGTTCCATCCCATTCAGTACATGAGCCGGAAAACAAAGCCATGTGAGCAGAATTATCATTCATACGAACTAGAAGTTTTAGCCATAATTGAGGCTCTAAAGAAGTGGCGAGTTTACATTCTTGGCTTGCAGTTCACTATAGTTACAGACTGTAATGCATTTACTATGACCATGAAAAAACAGGAAGTTCCGTTAAGAGTAGCCCGGTGGGCCATGTTTTTGCAGGATTTTAGTTACAGTCTAGAACATCGGTCAGGATCAAGGATGAGGCATGTAGATGCTTTGAGTCGTGTCGCCTGTTATTCGATATCGGATAGTATTATTCATCGTCTGAAAGAAGCTCAATTGGTTGATGATTGGATAAATGCTATAAGAAGTTTAGTTGAAAAGGGCGGGTATGAGGATTTCTATATTTTGAATGAGGTCTTGTTCAAAGATGCCAATAAGCAGTTAATCGTAGTACCCGAGCAGATGGAGAATGAAATTATCTTGCTTGCCCATAAACAAGGACATTTCTCAGCAAAGAAAACGCAGTTATTGGTCGAAAAATCATATTTCATTCGCAAATTGAAAGGAAAAGTTACACGATTAGTTGAGAGTTGCGTACAGTGTATTATAACAAATGCGAAATTGGGTAGAAAAGAAGGGTATCTGACAGCGATCGATAAGGGAGATCAACCTCTAGTTACATATCATATTGACCATGTGGGTCCGATGGATCTCACTAAGAAGAGGTACAATCATTTGCTAGTAGTCGTCGATGGTTTTAGTAAGTTCGTATGGTTATATCCTACCCGAAGTACCGGAGCAGAAGAAGTCGTAAATCATTTGGAAAAACAAGCAATAATATTTGGTAACCCAGTGAGAGTAGTAACCGATAGGGGAACGGCGTTTACGTCACATTTGTTTGAACAGTATTGTAAGGACAATAACATACAACATTTATTAATTACAGCTGGTGTTCCGCGGGGAAACGGACAGGTCGAACGAATGCACAAGATCATTGTGCCCATGTTAACGAAATTGAGTTTGGAAAGTCCAGTAACCTGGTATAGGCATGTAGGCAAGGTGCAACAAATGATAAACAACACTGAGCCAAGAAGTACAAAAGTGAGTTCGTTTAAGATACTAACAGGTTTAGATATGAGAGTTCCTGAAGATGCAGAGCTAAGAGAGCGTATTTTAGAATGCATAGTGAACGAGTTGGATGAGGAGCGAAAGGAGATCCGAGATAGGGCGATTGAAAATATTAAAGTCCTACAGGACGAAAATCGAAAGTCCTATGATGCAAAACGAAAGATCGAAAGGAAATACAGACTTAACGATTTAGTAGCGATAAAGCGGACACAGTACGGGGTAGGTCTTAAGCTCAAAGGAAAATATTTGGGGCCGTACAAGGTAGTATCAGTCCAGAAACACGGAAGATATAAGGTTGAAAGGATGGGAGATACGGAAGGGCCCACTACAACATCCACTGTGGCCGAGTTCATGAAACCTTGGGGATCTTCATTCGAGTCGAATGAAACGTCAGGAGGGCCGAATGTAGGAACCGGTGATGAGGTACCGATAGACAACAAAAGAACCAGAAGCGGTCATCGTTTCTGAAGCCAGTTCGTGGGGCTAGGCCGGCATAACCTAATAATAAATGACGGTCACACTGGACTTGGAAGTTTGCAACGAAAGCGAGCACACGCCTCGGGACAGACCTGGAGCCAATTTCTTTTCTTTTTTATATCAAAGCCATAATATTCAATTGTCAAACTAACCGCCAATAAAAACCCGTAAAATAAATACCACATATGTATGCACATTCATTAATATATATATATATATATGAGTCCACACAAGGGTGAAAATTTTATATGTATGCGTATTCATTAATATATATATCGAAGTCCACTCAGAATTAAACATTATTTTGTATATATATTTACATATGCATATTTGTGGTTAGGGTATTTAAAGGTCGCATATACGTTGTCGATGTGCCACGCGCTTTTAGTTTTCTTTGCAAGCGACAGTTACATTCGAGAAAGAGACAGGGACACACGAGCGGCCAGTAAGAATGAGAATAGACAATTTACCGTTTGATTCGGGGCGTGTGTGTGAGCTACGAGCATTCTCTTGCCATTTATCTCTCACTCTTACACACAGCTTTGATTCAACCGTTTTTTTTTTTTGTCATTCCTTCATTCACACTGATTTGCAAGTACAGTCGCGCATTGGGTTTCGTTGCAATGAGAGCAACAAATTTAAAAAAAACCAGAGGGCCGGGGCTAACTTCGACCGCGTCAAAGTTTGTATACCCTTGCAACTTTTATGGTAACTCTTTCCTTACCTAAAGCCATCAAAGTGGAAAAACGTTCAAGCAAAAAAGGCTAACATTTGCGAAAGAACGGCCTACAATCTTAGTATAGGAAATAACGAAGATATTGATCAAAGTCACTGTTTTCCACCGATCGTTCCTATGGGAGCTATATGATATAGTAACCCGATCTTTATCAAATTCAGCACAGTCATTAACAGATAAATTAAACTAACAAATGTTTAATTTAAAAGCAATCGCGTCAAAAGTAACGAAGTTATTGACAAAAGTCACTGTTTTCGAAAGATCGTTTCTATGGGAGCTATATGATATAGTCACCCGATCTTGATCAAATTTGGCACAGTCGTTTATATGTGTAATTAATTCACCAATATTAAATGATATTCATGACAATAGCTCAGAAAATAACAAAGTTATTGAGAAAGTCACTGTTCGTGACTTTGCCATTTGTATGGGAGCTATATGATATAGTGATCCGATCCGGCTGAATCCGAAATATACAACGCCTGCAGTATATACAAGCCTACATGCAAAATTTCAGCTCTGTAGCTCTTACGGTCTAGGAGGAGTTTGCGTTGATCCAGACGGACGGACGGACGGACGGACGGACATGGCTATTTGAACTCGTCTCGTCGTGCTGATCAAGAATATATATACTTTATACGGTCGGAATTCTTCCTTCTATGCGTTGCACACTTCTGACCAAAATTAATATACCCTTTTTGCAAGGGTATAAAAATTATATATATATAACACGCACACAGTCATGCCATGCTAGGTGAGAAAATCGGCAGAGTCTCTGGCAGGGTTTCGACAGAATCATCAGCAGAGTCATCAACAGAGTTTTCGATAGGATTAATAGTATCCTCAACAGCATAGTTCGGAGAGAATTATTAATGAAGTCAGCTACTGAGTTACCGACAGAGCTAAGGATAGAGTCATCAACGGAGCCATCCACAGAGTCACACCTGAAAATCAGTTTAAAGAAAAAAAAACACTAATAATAATACATATACATATATATAACACACGCAAAGCCAGGTCATGCTAAGGAGAATATCGGCAGAGTCTCTGGCAGGGTTTCTACAGAATTATCAGCTGAGTCATCAACAGAGTTTTCGACAGGATTAATAATCTCATCAACAGCATATTTCGGAGAGAATTATTAATGGAGTCAGCTACTGAGTTACCGACAGAGCTAGCAATAGAGTCATCAACGGAGCCATCGCCAGAGTAGCATATAGAAATTAGTTTTATTAAAATAAAAAAATATTTTTTTTTATAACAGTAGGGAGAAATAGCTAAAGTTGCCAGAAGCAGATAGAACGAGTCCAGGTGCCTCTCAGAGAGACATTAGTGAGGTTGTAACCTTCCGCATTACGAGTTGAACGGGACCTGGGCATGGGTAACCTAAAATCCATCACTCTCACCCAAAGAAGTAGC
>NW_025814731.1:0-47427 GCF_018902025.1 Drosophila willistoni | reverse complement strand
TATCCGTTCTATGTGCTCCTGCAATATGCGACTCGTTCCTCTAAATTTGTACCATTGTTCGAGAGTAAGCAGCGCGGCACTCCTCTTCTAACGCAATTAATACGCAGAGAAATGAGTCTGTTGGACAGTGATGCAGCCAATTCTAGGTGTAACCGCTCGGTAGTAAGGCATGTGAATAAACACGCCCATCTCTTTCTCGTGTCTGCTGCCCACTGCGACTTCAAATGGGCCGAAGCAGTCCACTCCGTAAAGGTGAATGGTTGTGTGTACGGCGATAACCTCTCTTTTGGTAAATCGCCCATCTTTGGTGGCACTGGTCGAGCCACTCGTATAAGGCACGCTACACAGGCGTTCGCGACTTTTCTCACTAAAGCGCGTAAGCCGTTATCCAGTACCGCTGTCGTATCTCGTTAAACCCAATTTCATTGTGGGCAAATTGTTATTCTTCCTGTCTGATAGTACTCCACAATCAGAAACGTTACTCTATGCTTTGCGTAGTATAATGGTCGTTTAGTGTCCATATCTACGCCTTCATTCTGTCGATTCGTCCTTTTACACGTAGCACTCCTAACTCGTCCAGGTAAGAGAAGTGCACTTAAATAGCTTTCTTTTGTTATGCCATGTCCTTGGTTAAGCATCTGATCTCTTCTGGAAAACTCCTCTTCTTGGCATGCACGAATAAAAAACTGCATCGGTTTCCACATCGTGGTTTATAGCAAAAATATTTCTCAGTTGTTCTCGCAAGGCCTCTTACATATGCCTTGCAAAAAGTTTACAATTCGCTTTTGTACCGCCCGTAGCTTTTCCGATGTTCCGAATCGTTCCGGATCAGTGTGATGCAAGCCAAACTAGAGTTCCTTTTGACTTTCTCCTGGTTTGTGCAAGATACTTTCACCCGTCTTCGCCGGGCTCTGCTCCATGCTAAGCCATAGTGTCTCTTTTCATACAAGATCTCGGCCAACAAACCAACCTTGTATTTCCGGTCATTTATGGCATCTTAGTCCATTTCGTGACATAGGCTGCAACGTTATGCTAGGTGGGCACCCATCGCCAAGATAGCACGTCAGAGTCTTCCAGAATTTCTCCAACTTGCAATGCAACAAATTGAGTTGGTATTCGTCCGTTTGAATCCGTCCAGAAAAAAACGCTGACATACTGTTACTGAGAGTTCTGGTTCGATGAATTTCGCCAGCCGTAAACCTAAAACAGCAGCCATCAGTTCCATCCGTGGTATTGAGACTGGCTTCAAGGGGGCCACTCGTGTCTTAGACGCTACTAGGGAACAGTGGACTATCCCATCCAATTCTGCTCGCAGGTACACAAGCGCTGCATAAGCGTTTATTTATTATAATTTTAGCACGAAACAATGAAAAAAGCCAAGCAATCCAAGTGGGTCAAAAATTGACATAACCACACTTAACACAGTTCTTTTTGGTCGGATAGTCTTTCGATGCTCTTTCAACAAATCCGGCTTGAACTACATACGTAAGTGGATCTGTTCACGGGCAGCCACCACATGCCTAAAACCTTAATCTTTCGTTTTTTCAAGGAATCCCACCTCCCTAGGCACCGTCTCCTTCCTGGTTCTAGAGCGCCTCACTACGCTCGCAGAATTCGAGGTGTTGAATCCCTCCAAGTGAATTCTCTGCACCTCCATGGCCAACTCCGTCGTCTCGTCTTCGTGTAGAAACTTCTGAGCCGTCTGGTCTTCTGGGCGCACTCTTATGTTGGTGAAAACATCTCAACGTGGTCGCCTCCATAATCTGGAACGCGCGCTCGTCGTCTTTCGATCTTAAGGGGAACCTGCTTTAGGTGGCCTAAAAAAGGCAGTTTTCGTGTTTTTTTTAGGATAGAAAAAAACAAGCAAATTTAAATTTAAAAATATCGAAATACAGCCCACTTTCATCTACTTTTGTGCACCTCGCGCAATTGAAGTGTCCAATTGGCGGCAGCAAAATGTAGGTCGCAATTTTTGTCTGAGACAAAAAAATCAAATGGATAATTCATTTTCATTAGTCCTTCTTTTATGTGAACCTAACAAAACCCGAAAAAACGAGAAAATCAAAGTTTTTTTAGATTTGAAAAAAAAGTTGCATTTTTCAGCAAAAAACCTAACTTCAATTTACTAAAAAAATAGTTTAGAATTTTTTTTAAAAGGTTCACAGAGGAGGTAATAAGATACTGAATCTAAAAGCTTTGGTTTTTTACGATTAGTAAAAAAAAAATGAAAACTCGAGAGAACGCGCTTTAAAGTTTACGAACGCTCGTATACCTGCTCGGCGCCCGACTGCTTTTTGTGCTGTATCTTCGAAAATAATTCGAATTGTCTTTCCAAAGTTTGCCAGACATATTCTTAGATATATTAGGAATAGATTTAAGCAATAAGAAAAAAAAATTAGATTTTTTGAGCCTCCTAAAGCAGGCTTCCCCCCCTTAATGGCTTGCTTGCCACACGTGTTCCCGAAGACTCCATAGCGAAGTATCTTTCATTGACGCATCTAAAGCGCGCATGCTTCTCATACACAGACCAACCCAATCTACAGCGCGCCGCGACCACGTCATCTCCTTCGGACTCCGGTATCTCCAAAGGCACAACAAACTTTCAAAATTATCCAGACCAATAATTAAGCTTGCTTTTACGTTTACACTAACTTAATTGTGTAAATACTGTAGATGGTTTCTCGATAGTACCGTTCGTCGCAACTTTTGCGTGTGCAAGTCTAGCTTAGTACCCGTGCGCAAACTCGAGTTCAAATCGCGTCGCACCTTGACACATCGACAACACTCCGACACTCACTAGGTCTGTTCTTCTTGTAGTCTAACGACATTGCTGGAAAAGAAACTTGATTATTTTATACGGCCTTAGGCGCCAGTTTTGCGTTGAATCCTTCGTTGGCATCGGACAACATATGTTGCCTGACCATAACGACGCTCCCGATGCTAGGACGCCAGTCGTCTTAGAACGTAGTATTTCTTCTGATCCTGGAGGTATTGCGTTGGCTCTCATGTACCATGTGGGTGATTCCTTTGCTTCAAATCCCTCCTCACGAACCTCGGCTTCAACCGAAGCTAATCGGTGTCCATCTTAGTGGCTGCTCCTTTTCTACACCAGGCTGGTGAATATGTTTCTTAAGGACAGCGTCTGTGCTGGAGGCGGCAAGACTGAGCCCGACTGACATACTGGTTTGCTGCTATGCTGAGAGTCAGAAGTTATCCTTGGGCGTAGCGGGCGTTTCTGCAGGATCCAGTCGATTTATAAGGGCATTAGACCGGGTCTGTGTCAATCCGACACTAGCGATGGCTGAATTATAGACTTGACGGGACTGTAGGGTTTGTCCAAAGGGTGCGAATGTAACAGATACCTCCACAACGTATGGAACTTCCTATGTTCCGAAGGAAATCTACTCCCAGGATAAGAGGGTACATCATCGATGGCATCGCTAACAAGGTTACATGTATGTCTGTGCCCCGAAACCGATGTTTGCCTTGAGAGAACTAGTAATCGCTGCACGGGTATTGTAGAAAATGTTCAGGTTGTGACGTGGGACAGCTCCAAAAAGTCACAGAGGCGAACATATATCCCGAGCCCTCTAACCAAACAATTAAACGCTGTTTTGTGTTGTATTGCGCTATATTCAGTTGCACAATTTGTGGGAAAATCGATCGGTTAGATCGGTTGGCTGAAATCTTTATTTCAATGTTAATTCAAAATTTCTCACATGTTTCTATTTATCTTACATTTGTGTTTTTCTCTTCTTTTCGCGTCTTGCTGTTTGAAAAATTTTCTGTGACTAGCACGCCGTCATAGCGGGTCGCCGCTCTGTCACCAGTGCAAGCAAAACAAAAGGCCGTAATTCACCGGCCTCTTCGTGCGTGGTATACTCTCTAAATTCAGTACGGCCAGCTTCACTGTTTGGTCGCGTCATCTACTGTGCGAACGACTGTGCTTCGCACCTCTCCGTCTTTCCCACGATGAACGTCGATCACTCTTCCCTTTGGCCACGTATTACGTTTAGCGGCATCGTCTACAATTATCACCACGTCACCTACTGATATCAGCTTGAGCTGCGGTTGGAACCATTTCGTGCGCTTTGTGATTGTAGGTAGAGAATAACTAGAATTCTCTTAGCCACCTCTTCCAGAAACGGTCGGCAATTCGGCTGGCAACACGATACCCTTTTGCGAGTTGCGGACCAGACTGTTCTAGTGAACCGCTCTCACGTAGGCCACTAGAACTGCCTTTTAGAAAATGGTTCGGCGTTAATGCTTCCGATTCGGCTCTTCCTAAAGGCACATAGGTCAGAGGCCTTGAATTCAAAATTTGCTCTACGTCAGCAAAACGCTCCTCTTAACACCTCTTCCTTCAGTCCGTCTTTGGCAGTATTTCTGAAAGTATAGTAGAACGTACCAATCACCCCCAAACGCCGCCCATGAGCGGTGAACCTGGAGGGTTAAACTTGTACTCCAACGTTGGAAACTGTTGCTCCACAGCTGAAGTTGATATCCGTTCTATGTGCTCCAGCAATATGCGACTCGTTCCTCTAAAATTTGTACCATTGTTCGATAGTAAGCAGCGCGGCACTCCTCTTCTAACGCAATTAATACGCAGAGAAATGAGTCTGTTGACAGTGATGCAGCAATTTCTAGGTGTACCGCTCGGGTAGTAAGGCATGTGAATAACACGCCCCATCTCTTCTCGTGTCTGCTGCCCACTGCGACTTCAAATGGGCCGAAGCAGTCCACTCCAGTAAAGTGAATGGTTGTGTGTACGGCGATAACCTCTCTTTTGGTAAATCGCCATCTTTGGTGGCACTGGTCGAGTTACTCGTATACGGCACGCTACACAGGCGTTCGCGACTTTTCTCACTAAAGCGCGTAAGCCGGTTATCCAGTACCGCTGTCGTATCTCGTAAACGACAATTTCATTGGGCAAATTGTTATTCTTCCTGTGATAGTACTCCACAATCAGAAACGTTACTCTATGCTTTTGCGGGTAGTATAATGGGTCGTTTAGTGTCCATATCTACGCCTTCAATTCTGTCGATTCGTCCTTTTACACGTAGCACTCCTAACTCGTCCAGGTAAGGAGTGCACTTAAATAGCTTACTTTTGTTATGCCATGTCCTTGGTTTAAGCATCTGATCTCTTCTGGAAACTCCTCTTCTTGGCATGCACGAATAAAAACTGCATCGGTTTCCACATCGTGGTTTATAGCCAAAATATTTCTCAGTTGTTCTCCGCAAGGCCTCTTACATATGCCTTGCAAAAAGTTTACAATTCGCTTTTGTACCGCCCGTAGCTTTCCAATGTTCCGAATCGTTCCGGATCAGGTGTGATGCAAGCCAAACTAGAGTTCCTTTTGACTTTCTCCTGGTTTTGCAAGATACTTTCACCCGTCTTGCTCGGGCTCTGCTCCATGCTAGGCCATAGTGTCTCTTGTTCATACTGTAAAAACTCCTTCGACCGGGTTCCGTTGGGTTTGAAAAATAATAATCAGAGACACGTCTGTGTCGGTTGACTGGAGTTTTGATTGAATTCTTTATTCCAAATTATTCTTTGCTTAGGCTAATTTTACATATATATTCTTATGCTGCGATTTATGCGACAGCTACAAAAGAGAGGGAGAGTGTCAGTACATACATACATACATACTGTTGGAGCGCATGCATCAAAGTGCTTGGTCAGCGGTCACACGCTGTTACGCTGTGCATACAGTGCTTATGTGAATATATGTATGTGCATATATGTTCATGCTTAATTGTATGTTTACTTGAATATGTTTATGTGAATACTTCAATGTATACATATGAACATATTCAAGTGCACAATTATATTTTAATGCGTATATGTTTAATTGTTTATACTTGCAACAAAGTGTTACAAGTTGAGCTCATTGTGTTGAGTTATTAGTTGTATGAACATACTACACCTCCCCTTTTTAGAGAATAACGTAATATTATGTAGTTATTGTAATGATTATTTATATAGAAAGGTAAAATAAATGGTAAAGTAAAGGTGTATCTTAGGAAAGTTTTTTTTTTTTTTTGTTTGTGTCTCTTTAGGCAAATTTTCTTTCTCTTGTTTTTCGAAATTGCGTGAATTTGTTTTCAATAATAGATGAATCCATAAAGATTTTTGTTTTTTTTTTTGTAAAAATTACTTAAGTATCATGATAATTATTATTTTTTTCGGTTGATCATTCCGAAATGGTTTTAGTCTGTTTTTATGAACCTTTTGGTATTTATTCTTATTATCTGCTATTAATATATTGTCATTTTCTTCTATACTCACTACCTTATAAGGCCCTATATATTTAGCATCTAGTTTATGACCTATTTCTTTTCTTAATAAAACTTTATCTCCTATGTTTAAATTGAAATCGGCAATATGTTTGTCGTAGTATTTTTTATTACTTAACTTATGGTTTTCTAACATTATCCTAGCTCTTTTATATGCTATTTCTATTCTAAACTTTATTTCCTTAGAGTAGTCGTCTAAATTGTATATTGGATCTATTCTATCGATTTTGTTAAAATCTATGAACTGATTTGGTAGTCTTCCAAATACTAGTTCGTATGGACAATATTCATGCACTGCCGAGGGTGTTGTGTTGTAACAATAAGTGAAATATTGTATCCAAGCATCCCAATCGGACTTATCTGCTGATATGTATGAACGAATATATTCATTGAATGTTCTATGACTTCGTTCTATTGTCCCTAAGGTCTGGTGGTGGTATGCTGTAGATGTCAGATTTTTAATCTTCATGTACTTGCATATATCTGTTATAATTGGTTTTTATACTCAGTTCCCATGTCCGTAATGAGTGTTTTCATTGGACCGTACTGTAGTATACAATTTCGAATATAGCTTTAGCTACATTACTTGCACTCTTAGATGCAACTGGAATGGCTATTAGTATTTTGTCAGATCGCATATCAATGTGACAATATACTCATTTTCATTATCTGATTTTGGTAGTGGACCTATTGTGTCCACTATAACCTTATCAAAAGCCTTCGCTGGTGTTTCTGTTATTATCATGGGAGCCTTCGTATGTGTCGTCGTTTTTGACACCTGGCATTTATGACATCTCCTTATGTACTCTTTGATATGGCGTCCCATATTTTTCCAATAGTAGTGTCTTTTGATTTTTGCCAGCGTTCTGGTAATGCCAGTATGACCTCCTTGAATTGGATCATCATGATATGTAGACAGTATTGCTTCTTTTTCTTTTTCATTTTCTATTAGGGTCACCGGCTGGAGTAGCGCTACTCTTAATGTTTCAATATAGTATTGCCCATATTTTTAAAAGAATCTATTGAAATAATTTCAAAGATCTTTTCGCTCGGTGCCAGTTTTAGTTGGCTGATTTCAAGTATACCGGCTTGCATTTCAAGCCTTTGGAAGAACTGACCTAAGTCGAGAATTCCATTGGTATACAAATCGCTAACTTCAATTCTTGCCATAACTTTCTTTCCATGTTTCAGTGAACATTTAGATTCTGTTATTCGCAAGGTCACTACTTTTCGTACCTCGTCATTATTGATGACTTCGTATACGTTGGGCCTAGAAGCATTTTGAAGTTTTTGCCTTGGCAAAAGGTCTTCTTTATTAACTGCGCAGTTTTTCTGTCTACTTTGTTGCCTGGTAGTGACTTTCAGGACTTTTATACTCATATCTTTTAATTCGGATATAGTTATCCGCGATAAGGCGTCTGCCACAAAATTGTCTTTACCTCGCAAATACTCTACTGTAAAGTCGTACTCTTCCAATTCTAGCCGCATGCGTGTTAGTTTTGAACTCGGGTTGACCATGGAGAATAAATATGTTAATGGTCTATGGTCTGTTCGCACTGTGAAGTGTTTTCCATATATATATGGTCGAAAATGTGTTATTGCCCAATGTATTGCTGCTAGCTCTTGTTCTGTAGTACTCTTGTTGCTTTCACCTTTAGTGAACGCTCTTGATGCATATGAAACTGGAAGCTGGAGTCCATTATAGTTTTGTGTTAAAACTGCTCCACATGCTTGTTTGCTTGCATCCGTGATTATGCAAAATTCTTTGCTGAAATCTGGGTACTGCAATAGATTAGGTTGAACGAGCTTTTCTTTTAAGTATTGGAATGCATTTTCGCATTCTGCTGTCCATTCGAAGGGAACATCTTTTTACATAATCTTGTTATGTGCCGGGAGTATTCGGCGAAATTTTTTATGAAACGTCTATAATAATTGCAAAATGCAACGAAACGTCTAGCACTATCTGCATCATGTGGGACTGGATAATTCTTGATGACGTCAAATTTTGTGTCGTCTGGCAAGATTCCTTTGTCTGTGCATTTGTGACCTAGGAA
This sequence comes from Drosophila willistoni, assembly GCF_018902025.1. Classification (NCBI taxonomy): domain Eukaryota; kingdom Metazoa; phylum Arthropoda; class Insecta; order Diptera; family Drosophilidae; genus Drosophila; species Drosophila willistoni. The sequence goes on along the minus strand of NW_025814731.1, from coordinate 39,074 downwards.
TGTCACCTCATGCATAAAAAATGAGCATTTTTCTGGATGCAGTTTTAGATTGTTTTTTCTGCAAAGTTTAAAAACATCTACTAAATTTTTAATCATATGTTGTTCAGAACAACCAATAACGATTAAATCATCCATATAGAGAAAAGCTTGGCTGGGCTCAAGCCCTGAGAATGCTATTGTCATCATTCTTTGAAATGAATTAGGTGCTATTTTTAGACCGAAAGGTAATCGCGTGAAGCGATATGAGCCATTGCTCGTTGAAAAAGACGTTATATCTCTTGATTTTTCTTCTAGTTCTATTTGATGAAAACCTGACATTAAATCAAGGCAAGAAAAATATTTTGCTCTTCCCAATTGATCAAGAATATCATCAATTCTGGGGAGCGGAAACTTGTCTGACAGCAATTTTTGTTTATTTGACGATAGTCAATTACTAATCGCCAGTTTTTTTCTTTAGATCCCGAAAGTGTTTTCTTTGGGACTAGTAAGAGTGGGCTATTATAAGGCGAAACAGACGGTTCAACAATACCCTGTTCAATTAACTTTCCAACTTGTCGCTGGATCTCGTCTATTTGGCTATGCGGGCTCCGGTAATTTTTCACATATACCGGTTCATCATCCTTAAGTCTTAATTTTTGTTTATAAAAATTATTTGTTGTGATCGGTTCGGTGTCAAGTCCGAACACATCACTATACTCAGTGCATAATTTTTCGAGTTTGTCTTTGAATAGTGTTGGGAAATTTTTCTTCAATTTATGAATTACAGATTCTTTTCTTAAATCTTTGGTATTTTGAACTATATCGTAGTTCGAAAGTGATTCAAATTTAAATTGTTAAAGCCTACTAGTTGGCAGTTATCTGTGGTATTTAAGAATCGGACATAAGTACTTTGGGCTGTTGCAATAGTGTTTGCAACATAAACGCCCGGTTTAATTTCCTGATTCGGAATTAAAATGTTACCTTCTGCTGAAGATAGTTCTATTTTGCGTACCACTTGGGATCTTGCTGGTAGAAGTGCTGAGTTATTACCAGAATTGAATGTTATTGGAACGTAAATTGGATACTTTAATGTTTGTGGTCTAAGTATAAACCAATCTTCTGAATTGCTGTAATCTATTTGCAATTAAAAGTTTTTATGAAATCTAATCCTATTATTCCACCGCATGGGATTGCGAAATCTGCATGAAGCAGATGAAATTCGTATGGAATAATATATTTACTTGTCTGCAATTCTATTGAGACTAGGCCTTTGGAATTTATTACTCCTTCTCCTATGCTCGAATGTCTACAGTTTTGTTTACTTTGATGTCATGAAATACATCAGAATTTTCTTTTATTATTGAAATATCTGCACCGGTGTCAATTAAGAATGTTATTTTCTTATTGGTTTCAACATTCTTAAATGATACGAAATTATTAAGACTTAGGTTGATAGAGTATACTTTATTTTTTAACTCTGAGCATTTGGAGGAGCTTGTCCGTTTCCCTGGTCGCTTTGGGTAATTCGGACATTTGTATTGTTATAACCATTTTGTTGGTTATTTGTGTTTTGTCTATTATTATTTTGTTGTCCACCTCCACGGCCGCCTCTTCGGTAGCGTGAATTATTTCGGCCTCGTTGGGCTCTGTGGGCATCGTTATTGCTCCAGCTCGAATTGTTGTTGTTCCAATTCGAGTTGTTTCTCCAGTTACCATTATTATTGTAGCGGCGTCTACCGCGGTCATTATGCTGGGCATAAAAAATGGTATTATTTTGGGAACTTCCCGTGGAGCCCGACTCTACTGAAAGAGTGGTAAATCTAGTGATGGCTTCTTTGGCTGAATCAAAGTTTCCCGATTCCATTAGTAGCTGGACTCTTTGACTTTTGGTATGACTTACCATAGCATTTACTGCCACTTTGGTAGTGTATTTTATAGCCTGTTCATTTGGAAGACCATCCGAAATATACGCGCCTTTTAGGGCGTCGGTCAACTCAGTAATCTCTTTTGTGTATGAAACACAGTTATTAGGGTTTCTCTGCAGATTTTTAATCTTTGCTGTTAAAAGATCCACTGATTCACCCTTAAAGATTGTTGACAGTTTTTGTATAACTTCGTCAATCGTTGTTTCCGAGCTTAGCGTATTACCCGCTTGACCTTTCAATTTTGATTTTATTATTTCGATGGCTACTGCTTCATGCGTTTCTTTTATGGTATCAAGTACGCGAAGTGCCCCAATGAAACCTTGTAGGTTTTTAATGTCACCATCGAAGAATGGTAGCAGCCTTGTGGCTGTGTTTATGAATTCTACCACTGTTTGAGTCATTTTGTTGCTTCCTTTTGGAATTGCTGGTTTATTATGACTTATAATTGACTGATCAGAGCTCACTGGTGGTTTTTCTTGACCTCTTTCATCATCGGCCATTAGTTGCGTTTCTTCTTCCAGCACTATTGAAGTTTCCAAATCAGTTGTTTGTTTAAATTCAATATTGTGTCTGTTTAGCACAGCTATTGCTTTTTGTTTGCAATCACTGTAGAACGCATTTGCGGCTGTTTTTTGCCCTTCCTTTAGTTTGCTATAGTGCTCAGTTAATACTGCCCTAATAGCTTGGAGCTTCTCGGTTATTATTTTCGTGTGTTTGGTTACTGTGTCTTGGGATGTTTCTCTGTTTTGCGAGAGGCACTTACAAGATTTAGTTAATTCTTGTGCGTGTATTCTAGCTTTTCCAATTATATCATCCCAAGTAACCATAGTTTGTTAAAAATAACAAAATTTTCGAAAATGTTTATGTTTATTTATTTTTTTTTTTATTATTCTGTATCTATTATTTCTACATCTGAGTCTGTACTCGATTCTGATATGTCTATCAGCGCGATCGAGTCCTTAAAAAGTTCGTGGACCCATCCGGGCACGTCTTTATGTAAAGGAGTCTTAGCTAACAATCTACTATAAGCTACTTTTATGGATTTTTCCATAAGATCTACAATTTTTTTTTTGTAAATTTGTAGTTGTGGGCTATCCAATACCTTATTTCCTTGTATTTGTGATTTGTTTCGCCTGATTGTATCAGGAAATCGAGGAAAGGTAAGTATTTTTGTAGCCTTTTTGTTTCTATCTTATCCATATTCTACACTAACTTGTTAGGCCTATTAATATGGATGTACGTATATAAAAAAATCATGGAGGCTTACTGCCTCGGTTCCTCCATTCGGTAGAAACGATATGTGCCTGCTGCGTTGGAAAAGCAACATACATATGGTACTGTGAGGATGAAACTCATCTGTACCCTAGTGCTTCCTTGAACTGGGAATTCTTCTCCCGTTATATTTAGGTAAGCTGACTTAATTTGTACCAAGTTTATTGAGTTCTGTGGTGAATTGATATGCTCATTTCTAAAAACCTCAATTAAATCTTGGACAATACTGGGATGCCTAGCGTTTATTTTTCCAAAATAATTATCAAGAGTGGCCATTGACCTTATCTAGGTCATTAGCTTGGCTTATGGCTCTTTTGGTTACACATTTATTGTGTAATAGATAAGCTTTATATAAAATATATGCGCACATTATTACGACGATTATTAATAACAATATGTTCGTTAATCTCAAGTCAGTATTTGATGATTCGATTTTATTTATTACATTAGCAGTGGAGTCCACTGATTTTGTTTCTATTAACCCCATTGTGGGTATAAGAGATATATCATCAAATTTACTTATGGAATTATCGAACATATGGAGTTTATATAAAAAAAATTTTTTTTTTTGTGTATAATTCTAATAATAATCTCACTGACTAACGATCCTATATGAGACTATTTTAATTTAGCAGGATGAAAATGAATATGACAAATACGGGAAAAAAAAAATAGGGAACAAAAGCCCATAAAAACATCTCAAAACCTTTTGTTTAAAAGTTACTAAAAAAAAATTTTTTTTTTTAAGTATTTCAAGCTTCGTTCTTATTTGCTTGAATACGAATTATAATTATAAAAATTTATATTTGAATTATTTGAAAAATTGTTATGGATTCATGAATTTTTATGAAATTTTATTTAAAAAAAATTATTAAAATTTTTTTTTTTTTTTTTTTATACGACAAAAGAAAAAAAAAATTTTATCTCAACTGTGTCTTGCACAGCGAGCCAGAGACGTGGAAAAAATTATAGAGCATGTGGTTGGCTCACAATTCAGATTTACATTTCATTCGTTATTGTTATTTAGAAATAAAAAAAAATTTATATGAAAAAAAAAATTCTCCAACCACATTGTTAGTAATAGCCTACAGAAAGTTAGTAAGTTCGCAAGTTGCACTTTCGTGCTTCAACTTGCTATTAGGCTTATAATTATTATTATTAAATTAAAGGCAAGTTAAGGCTTGCGCATTTCTGCGGCCCCCTTGCGTTTCTTCGCTCTTTGGCGAAGTTCGGTTTTTAGGTTCTCGATACGCTCTATGCAGCGTTGTCGGTCTTCTTCGTTGGTGCTGGCCTTTAGTAAATCCTGCTGCAGTCTTTTCTGGGTGAGCAGGCGTCTCACCTCACCGCCCCGTTTCGTCTTTTTGGGGATTCTCGTCTGCTGCCGGGCTCTGTACTCCTCTATTGTTAGTGGCCGCGGTCCATCGTTGGGATACAGCTCTAGCGCTTCTTTTAGCGTCAGTGCATCCCTTTGCTCGACAGGAGCAGATTCCGCAAAGGGAATATCTTCACTATTGTTCATGTATTTTTTTTTTTTTTTTTTTTTTTTTTAGTCAAACTTATGTGTTGATGCTGATGTTCATCGTTGGGATAACGAACGAGACTCAAATATATTCACTAGATATCTTCAGTATTATGGTGTTGAAGCTGATGTTGATAGCTGTTCTTTAGCTTTAAATGTTTAATGTCTCTGTTGTTTATGCTGTTGTTGTTGCTACAATCTCTGTCAGTTGTTTCTTTTCTTGCCAATAAGTTGCAGCATCATTTAGTTGTTGTCGCTTTTCCATATATTAGTTGTCGCAGCATCATTTAGATGTCATCGCTTTTCAATATAAAATTATGTTATTATAATTTATATATATGTTGTGTGCAGCTCAGGTCCTGTCACGGTCGCCATGTAAAAACTCCTTCGACCGGGTTCCGTTGGGTTGAAAAATAATAATCAGAGACACGTCTGTGTCGGTTGACTGGAGTTTTTGATTGAATTCTTTATTCCAAATTATTCTTTTGCTTAGGCTAATTTTACATATATATTCTTATGCTGCGATTTATGCGACAGCTACAAAAGAGAGGGAGAGTGTCAGTACATACATACATACATACTGTTGGAGCGCATGCATCAAAGTGCTTGGTCAGCGGTCACACGCTGGCCTGGCTCTAGCTCATGTTACGCTTGTGCATACAGTGCTTATGTGAATATATGTATGTGCATATATGTTCATGCTTAATTGTATGTTTACTTGAATATGTTTATGTGAATACTTCAATGTATACATATGAACATATTCAAGTGCACAATTATATTTTAATGCGTATATGTTTAATTGTTTATACTTGCAACAAAGTGTTACAAGTTGAGCTCATTGTGTTGAGTTATTAGTTGTATGAACATACTACAATACAAGAATCTCGGGCCAACAAACCACCTTGTATTTCCGGTCATGTATGGCATCTTAGTCCATTTCGTGCCATAGGCTGCAACAATGCTAGGTGGGCACCCATCGCCAAGATAGCACGTCAGAGTCTTCCAGAATTTCTCCAACTTGCAATGCAACAAATTGAGTGTATTTGCGGGCATTTGATCTAATCCAGCATAAAACGTCCTTTGAATCCGTCCAGAAAAAAACGCTGACATACTGTTACTGAGAGTTCTGGTTCGATGAATTTCGTCAGCCGTAAACCTAAAACAGCAGCCATCAGTTCCATCCGTGGTATTGAGACTGGCTTCAAGGGGGCCACTCGTGTCTTAGACGCTACTAGGGAACAGTGGACTATCCCATCCAATTCTGTTCGCAGGTACACAAGCGCTGCATAAGCGTTTATTTATTATAATTTTAGCACGAACAATGAAAAAGCCAAGCAATCCAAGTGGGTCAAAAATTGACATAACCACACTTAACACAGTTCTTTTGGTCGGATAGTCTTTCGATGCTCTTTCAACCAAATCCGGCTTGACTACATACGTAAGTGGATCTGTCACGGGCAGCCACCACATGCCTAAAACCTTATCTTTCGTTTTTTCAAGGAATCCCACCTCCCTAGGCACGTCTCCTTCCTGGTTCTAGAGCGCTCTCACTACGCTCGCAGAATTCGAGGTGTTGAATCCCTCCAAGTGAATTCTCTGCACCTCCATGGCCAACTCCGTCATCTCGTCTTCGGTGTAGAAACTTCTGAGCCGTCTGGTCTTCTGGGCGCACTCTTATTTGGTGAAACATCTCAACGTGGTCGCCTCCATAATCTGGAACGCGCGCTCGTCGTCTTTCGATCTTAAGGGGGGAACCTGCTTTAGGTGGCCTAAAAAAGGCAGTTTTCGTGTTTTTTTTAGGATAGAAAAAAACAAGCAAATTTAAAATTTAAAATATCGAAATACAGCCCACTTTCATCTACTTTTGTGCACCCTCGCGCAATTGAAGTGTCCAATTGGTGGGCAAAATGTAGGTCGCAATTTTTGTCTGAGACAAAAAAATCAAATGGATAATTCATTTTCATTAGTCCTTCTCCTATGTGAACCTAACAAAACCCGAAAAAAACGAGAAAATCAAAGTTTTTTTTAGATTTGAAAAAAAAGTTGCATTTTTCAGCAAAAAACCTAACTTCAATTTACTAAAAAAATAGTTTAGAATTTTTTTTTAAAGGTTCACAGAGGAGGTAATAAGATACTGAATCTAAAAGTTCTAAAAGTTTGGTTTTTTACGATTAGTAAAAAAAAATGAAAACTCGAGAGAACGCGCTTTAAAGTTTACGAACGCTCGTATACCTGCTCGGCGCCCGACTGCTTTTTGTGCTGTATCTTCGAAAATAATTCGAATTGTCTTTCCAAAGTTGCCAGACATATTCTTAGATATATTAGGAATAGATTTAAGCAATAGAAAAAAATTAGATTTTTTGAGCCTCCTAAAGCAGGCTCCCCCCTTAATGGCTTGCTTGCCACACGTGTTCCCGAAGACTCCATAGCGAAGTATTCTTTCATTGACGCATCCAAAGCGCGCATGCTTCTCATACACAGACCAACCCAATCTACAGCGCGCCGCGACCACGTCGTCTCCTTAGAAATCCCGTATCTCCAAAGGCACACAAACTTTCAAATTATCCAGACCAATAATTAAGCTTGCTTTTACGTTACACTAACTTAAATTTGGTAAATACTGTAGATGGTTTCTCGATAGTACCGGTTCGTCGGCAACTGTTTGCGTGTGCAAGTCTAGCTTACCACCTTGACACATCGACAACACTCCGACACTCACATACTTGGACGCGCTTTCCGTTTCCGTTTGAGTGACTTGACTGGTCCATTTTAGGCACAGTTCTTCGGCCGGGCCATCTAGTCCTAACTTGTCTGCCAGAGTTTCTTCAACCAAAGAGCAAGCGGCTCCCTTGTCCAGTAAGGCATATGTTGCTAAATTTCGCTTCCTTCCATATAACATGATTGGCAAATATCTGAATAAAGCCTTGCTTGTTATATCTCCATGGAATAAAATTGGTGGATGAGCTGGTTTATTATCCTCATTCGTCTGCCACTGCGATTTGCTTTCCTTGCAATTAGTTGTGCAGAAAAATTCGCTCTTTGATTCTCTTTGCTCCATCCTTAGGTGGAACTGTATACGGCGTGACCTTTGAGGCACACATAGCAATGCCAAATAACCAATTGTCAAAGATAGACAAGTTAGCGACACATCCAATTAGAGTCATTCGGTGTCTTCCCCAATCGAGTTTCAAGTCTCCCGGCAACTTCTCGACGAGCTCGCCTAGTAAAGCTGGATCGTGCAGATACTCTTTAAGCCCAATTACGAGCAGTGTCGCGCAATAGTTCTGCACTGCCAAGGCTAGCTGAATAACTAAATCCAAATTATTTGAGCGTGCCGCTGGTTCTTCTCTTAGTTTCCTTTGTAGGCTCTTTTGGAGCCGAATAAGATTCTCTTCGTTACTAATTCCACACCTTTCAGTAGATTGTTCGTAGTGGCTTATAAACAACAACCACTCTTCTGGCTTACCGGAATACACGGGTATTCCGTTCCATGCTGCATTCCAGCCGCATTACTCATTTGTCCTTGCGTCCACAATTCGTTATAAAGGTTGGCTGACTCCTTGAATAGTCGATTGCGCCAACGCAGATACGGACCACGGAACTGGATCAATTTTACTGGGCCGTTTAATTGCCGTACCGTTTCCTGCGTGACTCTCGAAAATTCCATTAAGAATCGTTTGTTGCACCGACAAACCATCGCCTCTTGATGGCGTTGACATCGTTGGTGTATCAAATTCTTTGTCACTTGAGACTGCTTCATTCTCAGTCGCCTCAGCGCCGTCTTCTTGACTCTCAGCGCTAGGTTGAACTGGTACTCTGTCAATATTGCTCACTGCGTATGTTGCGTAACAATGAGGTTATGTTTGCCTGATTGCACGTGGTTCACTATTTCCCTCTCTTTTCCTCTTTTAGCGAGCCGGCATGTAATCGTCTGCCGCGGTAGCTCTTACGAAGGAAGTTTCTGGAAGATTCCACGTTCACTATCTCCCTCACTTTTCCTCTCTCAGCGAGACGGCATGTAATCTTCTGCCGCGGTCGCTCTCATGAAGGCAGCTCCAATCGATTACACTCCAATCCACGTGGTTCAGAGATATTCAGACTCTGATAATATCTCTGGAGCCAAAGAAATAAATATTTCAGGATGTTGAAAATGTTCAGGTTGTGACGTGGGACAGCTCCAAAAAGTTCAAGAGGCGAACATATATCCCGTGTGTTGTAACACATATGTGTGTTGTATTGCGCTATATATTTGCGGAAAGCATATTTGCGGAAAGCTGTGTCGGTATCCACGTGTGCTTCGAAGAGTTGACATAGAGCAGTTTCGTTTAGGCTGGAGGTTATATGATCAAAGGGCTTATTTTGAACGGCGTTGCTCCTTTTCCACGAATGCGCGGTTCATCGCTACCTTACTCCTATCCGATTGGAGTCTCATAATTTCCCCGATTGTCTCATAATTTACCACCAACTTTGTTAAGTTGGGTAACGTTTGGAAATCGTTTCGTCGGGTATACAGATTGTAGTCTGGTAATAGATTTTCGTAGATCCTGTCGAGTTCCTGTAACGTCGAGTAATGAGCTCTCTTCATCATTAATCGAATTTCCACTAGATACTCTTTGTATGGATGGCGTTGCTTTCGAGCGCGTATGCTATCCTCTAGTTTCTCAAAATATCGTGGGGGTAGAGAGAACTCTAAAAATTCGTACTTGAAATCGACCCATGTCATCTCCGGATACCCGCTGTGGAGGCAGTGTCTCCAAACTCAAACGGTACGTCGCGGCTCGACACTCTATTTGCTCTATGAAATAGATAGAATCGGTAGATCCGCTAAAGGCAATTACCCATTTGGTTATACGTTCCGCGATCGATGCATAGCGCCCAGTGGTACGGCCTACCAGAGATTCATGGAGTCGATTACGCTCACTGGGTTCGATATTGATCTTTGAGCCAGGAATACCAAAAGGTGTCGGAGAACCGGAGCGAGAACCAGAATGCGGTTCAGAACGATAGTTAGTGTCTTGTGGCACATTGCTAGTATATTAGTAAGGACTCGGGGTCGTAATATAAGCGATAAGCAGCCAAAGGATATCGGACTTCGCCCAGTAGGCTACGCGATACTAGGTAAAGATGGCTACGGTAAACCGATAGACTATGATATGGATGTGCAAGTTGACCAATGCGTTTTAACATGCGCATCGTGGAAACAACCCATCTAGCTTGTTTTTAGTACCCTATGACTGATAGTGTTATCGATAATTTATGATCTTACGTATTCACGTAAGTCGTCACGTATCGATCGGTGAGATATCGGCTTAAAGCTCAGCCCTAGATTAAAGAATATTGGCGAAAGGAAAATTAAAAGATTAAAATACGCGTGGCCTCGTTCTTTCTTAACTCAACTCCCAAAGGAGAGTAGCACCTCCGGGTGCTAAAATCCTCGCTGCCAACTTCACGGTAATCTTTGCTGCACCCACCGCGTGTATCGTGCAAGAAAAAATATAACCCTTTTAATTGCTTCCGTCATAGGATTGCCCAACAAAACACCCAACTTGGTTCTGGTGTAGTTTCTGGTAGTGCATTGGAGAGAATATCAGCGGAGCGCTGTGATTTGTCGCAGAAATTAATTCTGCGTCGTTTTTTTTGTGGCGTTTTGGCTATCGCCGCTCCAATCGGAATAAATTTATTCCAAAATTTTTGTGGCTGTGGTGTCGCTCTCCATAGGGTAAATATATATATAATTGTTTGACGTGTAGCTTATTAACCTGTTCTTACTAGGGACTGGCACCACAAATACGTAGCAGATTACCCGTGAGTGGTAGGCCGCCAAGTCTGATTTTTCAACTGAGGAAAGAGGACTCAGTCTCAATGAATTAACGAAACTTTGAGCGAAGGAAGTTTTAACCTGTGCCTTTCTGTACATTTTTGATCGGACTCATTCCGAAAAAGAGCACGTGGTTTTGTGCAGTGCAGCGTAAAATAATCAGAATGGGTGCAAGCGTTTAAAAGCCCTTTCAAAGTTAATTGTGTCTATGCATTTGAGCCTCTCGGTCCTGCCAATGATTATCGCGAGTACTTAACCAAACAAAAAAAAAAAAAAACCTAAAAAAAACTTGAATCCGTGGAATTCAGGTCTTACTACACGTGTATCCAACGAAGCAGTTGCAACACATTGGCATGACCTAGGGACGTTCATTTTAATATAGACGTAGTCGTACAACGCTCAGTACGAACAAGTGGCCCATATGACACCAGGCCCGGGCCTGTTACGAATGACCCTAAGTAAAGTTAATGTTACAACCTCTACCCACTCCGACCTAAGGGCATAGGCGTATTACATATATAAACATAAATTAAACTAAAGAAATAGAAAATATTAAATGTAATGAGATAATAGGTTACATATAAAAGAAAACAGGATAGGTATAAATAAAGATGATTACAACTAATTACGAGCGAGGAATGACAAGATCGCAGTTTTAATACCCGGAAGCGATGTTTCGGAACCGATAACGTGCCAAAGTCTGTTGTAGTCACTACATAGTATACGAAAAGGTTCATGCAGAGAATAGTTAGTTGTGCAAGTGGGAAGTATAAGCGGTGTGAAATTGCGGGTCCTTCTAGATGGAACAGAAATGTTAATTTGGCTCAACAGCTCGGAAGAGTCAATCTCACCATTCAAAAGTTTGTAAAGAAAATTTACACCAAGCATTGTTCTACGATTAGTTAAAGAAGGAAGGTTAATTAACTGAAGTCGACTAGAATAAGATGGAAGTTGTACAGTTGGATCCCAGCGCAAATCACGAAGGGCAAAGAGTAAAAACTGTTTTTGTACAGATTCTAATTTGTTTTGATAAAACTCATATTGAGGAGACCAAACACAAGATCCATATTCTAATATGGGGCGGACTAAAGAAGTAAAAAGTATTTTGGTAATATATGGATCCTTGAACTCCTTCGACCAGCGCTTCATAAAGCCAAGAACACTCTTAGCCCTACTAACAGTAGTCGATATATGCTGATTAAAACTAAGTTTGTGGTCGATTAAGATCCCCAAATCTTTTACAACCAAGGAAGTATTATTAATTTTTTCTAACGGGAAATTATTTAAAAAGTAACTCGTTAATTGGGGAGAACCTCTATAAAAAGACATAACTTTGCACTTAGAACAGTTTAGAGATAACAAGTTAGTCCTACACCACCCCTGAAAAGCATTCAGGTCAGCTTGCAAGGTATGACATGAGAGAGAGTCTACGATGCGATTAGCGATTTTTACATCATCGGCATACATAAGAACTCTGGAATTTAAAAGAACGGTGGGGAGATCATTAATAAAAATGGTAAATAATAATGGGCCAAGGTGACTGCCCTGTGGGACTCCCGATTCAACACAAATGATCTTAGAAAGAGAGGACCTAAAAAGAACCCTCTGCCTCCTATTGCTTAGATATTGTAAAATCCAAGCAAGCAGAGCATCCGGAAAGCCAACTAAATTCAGCTTATGTAATAGTAAGGCATGGTTTACCGAATCGAAAGCCTTACTGAAATCCGTATATATAACATCAGTTTGCTTTTGTTTCTTAAAACCTTGGATTACAAAAGATGTAAACTGTAAAAGGTTAGTTGTGGTAGACCTATTCTTGACAAACCCATGCTGGTATGGCGAAAAAATAGATTTACAGAAATGCTGTATTTGAGACGTCATAATTTTCTCAAACAGTTTAGGTATCGCTGACAATTTAGAAATTCCTCTGTAATTAGTGACGTCGGATTTATTGCCACATTTGTGAAGAGGTAAAATGAACGAATCCTTCCATATAGTTGGAAACTCGGACAGTGTAACGGACAACTCAAAAAGCTTAAGTAAAGGCGAGCACAATGACTCCGCACAGAACCTCAGGACACAAGCGGGAATACCGTCTGGGCCCGGTGAGTATACCGGCTTAATCGTCATTAGTTCCTTAGCTACCGAACTTTGCGTTATAATAGGATTAAGAATACAGTTGGATTTCGTTATAGGATATGGATATATCTGGCTAGAGTTGTACTTAGTAGATATGTACGTAGTCGAGAAGAAGTTAGCAAATAAATTAGAAATAGATTGATCAGAAGAGGCCGAATCATTATTAAAAACTGCAAACGATGGAAGGGAGACAGAATTTCGCTTTGAGTTAACGAAACTATAGAACTCTTTAGGATTTTCGGAGAATTGCAACTTGCAACGTTGTAAGTAATTATTATAGCATTTAGAATTAGAAACAATAAAATTCGATTTAGCAACCAAGTAACGAGACAGATCCGATGATAGACCCGTGACTTTATATTTTTTGTAATACCTAGACTTAAGATTCTTCAGTTTTGACAGCCCCCGCGTAAACCATGGTGATTTTTGCGTCACCACAGGAGACACTAGGGGTACACAGTCATTAAAGATCGAGTCAACAGTGGTATAAAATAAAGAAATGGCGGAATTCATATCCGTACAAGTGTATAAATTAGTCCAATCGGTATTAAGAAAGGCATTGTTTAGTGCGACAAAGTCAGTCTTCCGAAAACATCGGGTGCTTACCGTAGGATCACACTCGGAGATGGGCTCGCGGCTGGGAAACTCAATAGATAACTCTAAAGTTGGATGATAACTATCCTCTGGTAACACCATTGGACTAGTTCTAGATACTTCACAAAAGCTAGGATCAGAAGTAAAAATCAGATCCAGAAATCTGCCAGACGTATTAGAAATCGAATTCAGCTGGGCCAACGAAAGCTCAAGCAGACCATCAATAAAATCATGACACCCAGAGGGCAGCAACGTTTTGCTACCATTAACTGTTGACCAAGTCATAGTGGGCAGGTTAAAGTCCCCTAGGACAATTAATAAGTCTCTGTCAGAAAGTAGTTCAACTATAAATTTAATAGAATCTAAGTGTAGTAAATAGGTTGGCCATTCCGATTGGGGTGGAATGTAAGAACAGGTAACAAAAATGGAAAAACGACTAAAAGATACCTTAACGCATATAAATTCGATAGTACTTGAGACAGGTATTGTTATCAGACCCGATGATAGGGCGGAATCTACAGCAATAAGAACTCCACCACCCCTACGATCAGTACGATCACGTCTAAAAATATTGAAATTAGAGGGTAGAACTGTGGCGTCAAAAACGTCAGGTTTTAACCAAGTCTCAGTAAAGACAATTAGGTCAAAATCAAAAGACAGACTATCCACAAAGAGTTTAGTAAGTTTAGTATTAAGGCCTCTGACATTCTGATAGCCGACAGAGAAGGAAGTTGTTAGTTTTTTGATAGAGTAGAAGAAGGAATAGATAAGGAAGGAGTGGGAATAGATGAGGAAGAAAGAGGAATAGATGGTGAAGGAATCCTTGTTTGGCCCCGTGTCTTCTTTTTTCTGGATGTAAACTCCTTCACAATTAAGCTTTTCGGCCAGAAGCTAGAACTGCAGATACAGTCAAAGAACTCAATTGGAACACTGATTTTAAAAGATGAAATTTCTCTAGAATATGAAAATTTGAACTTTTCTATTGATATATTGGAGACATTCAGTTTAGCCCGAATGTGGGCCATGACATCATCCGATGTAGCATCAGGGAGAAGTCTCGAAACAAAAATGTGTTTTTTAGGTGGCACTCCCACCAATGGTTTCGGCATTGCAGGTATTGCATCAGCTACCGCATTAATTGTAGCATCAGTTGCAACAAGTGGCATTCCGGCACTACTATCACTAGAATCCCTATCGGCAAAATCCATGGGTGTAGATTCTTGCCCAGACAAAACGGACACTACAGACATCGTCTCCGGAATTGGAGTTTGCATTGGTTGAGAAGGCGTCGGAACCGATATAGATGTGGAGACCGGCAAACACAAGGACAAATCAGAAGTCTGTTCTCCTGCCTTCTTACGCTTTCGAGACTCAGTCAGTAGCGTTAAACTACTAAACTGAGACTCGACAGCTTTAAACTCTTGCGAGAGTTTAAGAAAACTGGCGGACAGACTCATCAGGTTATCCTTTGTTTGCCGCATGAAAAGTTCCATTTCATCTTCCACGATACGGCATGACTCACATCCCCATTTGAGACCCTTTTTTTGATCTAAAAGATCCTTTACCCTGCATGTAAAGCCGGCGCACTTAACATGTACTGTAGTTTTACACAACCAACAGTAAATAAAACTATTCAGGGGTGGGGCGGGCTGCAAACAATTTTTAACCGAACAGACAGGCATTATGAGTTAATTAGATGAATTAGTAACCAAACAAATAAAAATGAGATATGTATTGGTATTAAAATATATAACTCACTCTGAGGTCCAGAAATAATAAGAAAGCGAGATATTGGGGGTGCACAAGGGTTAAAAGATAAAGAGAGCACTATAGAGTCTAAATTACAGACACACAACAGACTGCAGTATGAGCGCAAATAACGGCGACAAGTGAAACGAAAACGAGAGAGAAAAAAAAAAAGTTAAAGAGCGCGAGCGCGGGAGCTAGAAATCACAAAAGAAAAACACTGCAACAAGAACTCACAGAAATTTCAAGACAACAACAAATGAGCGTTGCTTGTGATTTACAAGAAAGAAAAAAAGGTGGGAAAGAGAGAAAGAAAAGAAAAAACCAACAAAGGTTTTAACAGAATTAAGATTGTTAAAAATTATTAACACAAACACACAAAAACGCAAACGAGTGATATGGTGCAAGTTAGATTTAATATTATAATTATAATTTTCGATCGCGATGCCGATAACACAAAATAAAAAAAATTATAAAATCAGTTAAAACGCGGGAGCTTAAAAAAAACACGTCCGTCTTCCTCGAGAGCGTTGATGTTCGAAGATAATGTTCTTGTAATACTTAGACATCCAATACTTATAAGAGTTATTTGTTCACAGAGAGAGAGAGAGAGAGAGAGGATACGATATAATAATGTTAATGTTAATATGCTTAATCGAAAACGGGTGCTCCCAAACCAAATCAGAGGCTTCTGACTACCTTAAATCATCTTATCTATTTTTGAACAGCCTCCGCTTCGAAAGATCTTTCGCCGCTGGACTAAAACTGTAAGTCAAACCATAAAAGAAAAATTATTAATTGATTTGGGTTATTCGTTTTTGGAGTCTTTGAATATGTTGGACGTTGGTACCATTGCCTATACTTGAATTTATCAGGAAATTTAACCGTCTAGTTGTTATTTTTATCCTTTTCTCTCCCGGCATCAGTTTGATATGATTCGATTTTTTGTAAATTTGATTAAATTTGGTTTTTGTAACCTAATCTCAAGATAACGAGTAAGATAATTATGTTTGATAACCGCATTGCTGCATCGTATATAGTATGAAATTGAGGATAAGATCCAAACTTATTTTTCGACCAGTATTTAGTTTAAGATTTCAAAGTATGAAGATAAGCTTGAATAGCCCAAAAGAACAAATTCGGTAATCAGTAACCGGTAATTTCGTATTAATCATACTTTAGGGACCGCTACCTATTAACTGCATTAATTCTGAATAATATTAAGTTCGTTTGTTTCCGAAAGAGATATTAAGAATGAATTAAATTAGGAAATGAATCCTGCCTTGTTCATAAGTTTAGAAATTAATAAAACTATTGTTCTTTGAAATGAACTCCCTATTATCGTTAAATTTTGGGGAACCATGCAACCGACTGAGAGATAAAAAGAGGCCGTAAGACATGTTGGAGGGATCCTCAATTCAGACGTGGCCCGAGGATCATGGTAGGGTGGGCGTTCACATGATAGGCCTATAGGATATCATGACATAAACCAACATGTGTGCCATAGTTTAACGTGTTCTTGTTTCTGGTCTCCTCAGGCCTTCTTTCTTTCACATCTAAACCTGTACCGTTATCCCTTGGTGTCCTTAAGTACGCCAATTTAAAATTTTACGTCTGTATCGAATGTGAGTAACTATAGTTCTGGCTAATCTCTATCGTATAACCCACTCCCTGCCGACCTGACCCTAGCCGAACCTATCGCGTACTCGGCCAGCACTATGAACGAACATCTGCTCAACACTCCTTGTAAGATTCAACGTTACATGCTACAGATCAGATAAAATTTTTGGCGCCCAACGTGAACTTAAAAACCCGCACTGACTATGAAACGCTAATCATTGACTTAGCAATCCCCGTTTGAAAAAAAAACCGTAATCTATTGTTCGTCCCTGGACGCCAAATTAGTGGCCAAGTGCTACCGTCGGACCGGACTCAATTGATATGTCGGTCTTCAAACTGCACCCGTTTGTCTGGTCTTATAAAGAATGAGAGGTTTGTTACCTGGATTCAGCTTTGGTGGATAAATACTACCGACTGCCCGGAATAAATTTTAGAATTCCTGTGACATCAGCATTGGACTGCAAGCCAGGACAGCTGGAGTCAAGTAATGTGGCATTAAGCTACCACTTAGCCGCAATACTGGCCAAGCAGCGCAATGCGAGACAAAAATTTGTTTTCTCGTATGTGCTTCGTCTATGTTTTCAACTATCTATTTTGTAGTATCTAGTGTACATTTAGGCTGACCTTTAACTTTTGCAGACATGGTTGTGTGGTTTCCCGGTTTTAGATGAATTTTTCTGATTTACCATAATATTGAATTATACCCAGTTTGGTATAGAAATGTGTTATATATATTTAGATGTACAATAATCATAACAATATTTCAATCGAAGTTATAGTAAGTTATGTCCGTACTCGATATTTCCGATAGTTTGGACAGATCTGAAGAAATTAGTAGAAGCTGTTGCATTTGTGTGCGGGAGTTGGACTTCAACGCAGAGTGGATAACACCCCCTTCAATCATTCATTTCACATTAGTTGCTTTTCGCTTCGCGAAGGAGCTAAATCAGTGTGTCCGTACATAAATCGTTGTCGTACTTTCGTTCAATCCAACGTTACTAATTTGGCGGACGAGTTACTGTTAGCAGGCGGCGGAGACATGCCGATCTTAAGATCATCACGTACCGTTGCAGGATCAACTGAGGCTAACCCAGAAATGGAACCACAGGCCAACACACCAGAGGCATCCGACTTGCTGTTATCACAAGCAAGCATAGATCCAGTAATAGCCCGAGCCCTTTCCGAAGGCCTTACCCAAATGAATCAGGTAGTAGCTCAATCAATGACTCAGGTCTCCCAAACCTTGTCGCAGACCATGTCTCAGGCTGTAGCCCAAATGACCCAGTCTTTAGAGATAACTCTACAACGAGCGGCGTCTAATGGCCCACTACTTTCAGAAAACGTAGCATCTCGAGCATCCATCCAACCCTCGGGACAAAGACAGACATTTGAAGAGTTATTTCAAATCCCTCCACGGGAAAGTCAAAGTCAACGACCCAATCAGACTATGTATCCAAGTACGTCTATGATGAATGGTGGAGCATCGCCAAGTTCCGAATTGCGTGCTGATCGGGTTAGTCAAATAATTATGAATTGGAAAATTCGATTTTCAGGACATGCGTCCATGGCGGTAGTTGACTTTATATATAGAGTCGAGGCCCTCACAAAACAAACACTCAATAATGATTTAGAACTTGTATCTCGCTACGCGAGCAATTTATTTGAAGGAGCTGCTAGCGACTGGTTCTGGAGGTTTCACCGAAGCATTCCACTAGTGACCTGGTCACAGCTTCGGGTGGCACTAAGAATACAATTTCAAGACGGAAGAACCGATCTAGAAATTCCTACGGCCATGTTTCAGCGAAAACAACGTCCAAATGAATCCTTTGATAGTTTTTACGACGCTAACGTAACACTGGGAGATAGATTAGCTGTCCCATTGACAGAGTCTGCATTGTTAGATGTGCTGAAGGCAAATTTACTACAAGAAATTCAACATGAGATTTTGTACGTACCAATAATGTCGGCTTCGCATTTGCGCCACGTTGTGTGCACACGTGAACGATTTATGCAATCGGTAAATAAGTCGGCGACGACAACCCCGAAACGGCAGGTTCATGAATTAGAATTTTCGGCTACCAATGTAGATTTAGAAACCGAGCAGGATATAGATCCCAGGTAGAAATAGCTGCCATTAACATAACTTGTTGGAATCGGAAAGGAAATTGGACATAGATATCAGGATTGCGATGCAGAGCGAAAGATATTTTGTTATGGCTGCGGTCAACCTGATGCCTACAAACCTACTTGTAATCGATGTAATAATTCAAAAAACGGAGTTCGCTGTGCACTGTCGAAAAGTGCACTCAAACTGAACCCGGTGAACACCCTTTAGGGGAATCCTCAATGGATTCCTCACTACCAACTTTGTCACAACTCCCAACTATTCCTATGCACCTACGTGAGTTTAAATCTCCACTATGTGCAAATCCTAAAAAGATGCGAGAAATTAAGCGATTAATTCAACATGTAAAAACAAACATAAATTAGAGAAAACGGCGGTTTTGGATTCAATAATAGATGATTCCCTTGATTGGCGGCCGTACGCAGATGTGAACCTCATTGGAAGAGAATTAAAGGGTCTCATGGACACTGGAGCGTTAATTAGTTGTGTAGGTAGAAATTTGGCGGCAGAATTGATCAACGAATTGCTACCCTTTAAGACGGTAAAAACCATGGTGCACACAGCAGATGGACAAAAACAAGCCATTTTAGGAAAGACACTTACCTCTGTTAGCTTTCAAGGAATCGAAAAACCAATAACTCTTTATGTTGTACCCTTGAATCTCTATTTAGGCATAGACTTTTGGAGAGCCTTTAATTTGTTACCGGCCTTTTTGGCGCATAGAGGAAAAGAACCAACCGTAGCTTGTATTAATCTCGATAGCGAATTAAATGTGTCATTATCCGAATCCCAGAAAAAACACTTACTTAAAACCATTCAATTGTTTCCATCCTTCGAGGAAAAAGGATTAGGAAAAACCAGCTGGCTGTCACATGAAATTGATGTAGGTGATGCAAAAGCGATCAAGCAGCGGACCTATGCTGTATCTCCGGCCATAGAAAAATTAATGTACCAAGAGATAGATCGTATGCTTGCCCTTGGGGTAATAGAAGAATCAAATAGCCCCTGGTCATCACCTGTTGTACTGGTGCGCAAACTAGGAAAAGTTCGATTATGTATTGACAGTCGAAAACTTAATGAAGTCACGATTAAAAATGCTTATCCTATGCCTTTAATTGACAGAATTCTTAGTCGGTTACCGAAAGCAGAATTTATTTCAAGTATTGATCTAAAGGATGCTTATTGGCAAATACCGCTAGCCGCTAGCGACCGCGAGAAAACGGCATTTACCATACCAGAAAGACTTCTCTATCAGTTTACTGTAATGCCCTTCGGTTTGTCAAACGCACCTCAAACAATGTCCAAACTTATGGATCGAGTGATACCACCAAGTTTGCGAAATGAAATTTTTATATACTTAGATGACCTTTTAGTAGTTTCGGAGTCCTTTGAGAGACATATATCAGTATTATCCGAGTTAGCTAATAGACTAATCCTAGCGGGACTTACAATTAATGTGAGAAAAAGCAGTTTTTCTCTCAAAGAAGTCAAATATCTTGGCCATGTTATTGGTAATGGAACCATTCGAACGGACCCTGATAAGGTGTCAGCGATCCAAGAATTCCCAGTGCCCAAGTCTGTAAAGCAAGTACGTAGGTTTTTAGGTCTCACGGGATGGTGGTATCATAAGCTTATAAAAAATTATGCTGGTATTGCCGCACCCATTTCCGAAACGTTGAAGCAAAAATGAAAATTCATTTCGTCTGAAGAAGCACAAAATTCATTTGATCGGTTAAAATATTCACTGTGTACAGCCCCTGTACTACATAGCCCTAATTTTAACGCTCCTTTTTCTATACACTGTGATGCTAGTCATACAGGTGTGGGAGGTGTACTTATGCAAATGAAGTGCCAATCGCCTTCATGTCACGAAAACTAAATCAGTGTCAAAGGGCTTATTCCGTAACGGAAAAAGAATGCCTTGCGGCTGTCCTATGTGTAAAAAAATTTCGAGCTTATATTGAGGGTCAAGAATTCTCTATTATTACAGATCACGCGTCCCTAAAATGGTTAATGACAGAATTCGTCCCTAAAATGAAAGAATTCCTGACGCTTTACCCCGAGTACATACTGATGATATATCAGCTATTACCTTAGCGAATGGTTTCGATCTGTCGTCAGACGCCTTCGACGCTGACGAATATAAAGATTTAAAAGCTAAGATTCAATTAAAGCAATCCCAGCTACCCGATGTCAAGGTTATAGACAAATACATTTATCGGCGAACAGAACATGCAGCCGGTGATCGTGTAGCGGATGACCTGTGCTGGAAGCTTTGGGTTCCAAAATCGTTATTTCTGGATGTGATACAACAAAATCACGAAGACCACTTAGCGGCGCACAGAGGAATAAATAAAACACTGGAGCGGATCAGACGCTATTTTTATTGGCCCAACCTAATAGGTGATGTAAAGGAATTTATTATTACGTCTTCCCTTCAACACCTATCCAGATCCACTATTTCTCCTTGTCAGCATGGATTCATGAAAGGTCGTTCGTCGCTTACTAACCTTTTAGAATTGACTACCCTTGTACACCATGGCTTCCGTAAAAAGTGTCAAACTGATGTTATTTATACTGACTTTAGTAAGGCTTTCGATACGGTTGATCATTCTATGCTTCTCGCGAAACTTAACATAATGGGTTTTTCCACAAAACTGTTGGCTTGGTTAAAGTCGTATCTTATTGGCAGAACCCAAAAGGTGTCTTTTCGTTCCTCGATATCTAAAACTGTTCGAGTTACGTCAGGTGTACCCCAAGGCAGTCATCTGGGCCCCCTGTTATTTACACTGTTTATAAATGATTTGCCTTTGGCCTTGGCTCATTCACGCGTGCTCATGTTTGCGGATGACGTCAAGATTTGTTATTCCTATAATGATCCTTCTTTCCAACAGTACTTGCAATCAGATCTCGATGCGTTCTGTGATTGGTGCCACGTTAATAAATTACACCTTAATGCCTCCAAGTGTTCTTTTATGACTTTCAGTCGTTTGTCTCCGTTCCTAGCTCATTACTCTGTTAAGTCTGTTCTGTTAGATTGTGTACCATCGTTCAAAGACTTAGGCGTGATGTTTGACCCAAAACTTTCATTTAATGTTCATATTTCTTCTATTGTCAATAGAGCATGATAACGAAGAAGTTTAAACCTATTAGAGGATAGATCTGTTCAGTTTGACCGTACTGATTCTCTGGAAATAATTCGTCAGACTGCGATCAAGGCTGTAGCAAAACAGCATGAACGCAACGAAAAAACATATAATTTGAGAAGTCGAGACGTGTCATTTCAACCAGGTCAAGAAGTTTACCGACGTAATTTTCAGTTAAGTAATTTTGCAAAGGGTTTCTCAGCCAAGTTAGCTCCAACGTTTATAAAAGCCAGAGTCCGTCAGCAGATTGGAACCAGTTATTACGAACTAGAGGATATGCAAGGGAGAATGATAGGGAAATTCCATGCAAAAGACATTAAACAATAGGGTATTTTTTTTTATTATTTTCTTTACTCCAAGCGGTATCCCACTTTGATGTTTAACAACCACCAAAGTGTGATTTTGTCGGGGAGGTGTGTAACATGCGCTTTTCGTTCAAAATTTGAAAACTCAACAGAAAATGGTTAATCGTGGAAACAACCCATTTAGCTTGTTTTTAGTACCCGAATCAGTACACAGTGTTATCGATAATTTATGATCTTAAGTATTCACGTAAGTCGTCACGTATCGATCGGTGAGATATCGGCTTAAAGCTCAGCCCTAGATTAAAGAATATTGGCGAAAGGAAAATTAAAAGATTAAAATACGCGTGGCCTCGTTCTTTCTTAACTCAACGCCCAAAGGAGACGGAGGTGCTACAATCCTCGCTGCCAACTTCACGGCAATCTTTGCTGCACCCACCGCGTGTATCGTGCAAAAAAAAATATAACCCTTTTAATTGCATCCGTCATAGGATTGCCCAACAAAACACCCAACTTGGTTCTGGTGTAGTTTCTGGTAGTGCATTGGAAAGAATATCAGCGGAGCGCCTGTGATTTGTCGCAAAATTAATACCCCGTCGTTTTTTTGTGGCGTTTTGGCTATCGACGCTCCAATCGGAATAAATTTATTCCAAAATTTTTGTGGCTGTGGTGTCGCTCTCCATAGGGTAAATATATATATAATTGTTTGACGTGTAGCTTATTAACCTGTTCTTACTAGGGACTGGCACCACAAATACGTAGCAGATTACCCGTGAGTGGTAGGCCGCCAAGTCTGATTTTTCAACTGAGGAAAGAGGACTCAGTCTCAATGAATTAACGAAACTTTGAGCGAAGGAAGTTTTAACCTGTGCCTTTCTGTACATTTTTGATCGGACTCATTCCGAAAAAGAGCACGTGGTTTTGTGCAGTGCAGCGTAAAATAATCAGAATGGGTGCAAGCGTTTAAAAGCCCTTTCAAAGTTAATTGTGTCTATGCATTCGAGCCTCTCGGTCCTGCCAATGATTATCGCGAGTACTTAACCAAACAAAAAAAAAAAAAACCTAAAAAAAACTTGAATCCGTGGAATTCAGGTCTTACTACACGTGTACCCAACGAAGCAGTTGCAACACATTGGCATGACCTAGGGACGTTCGAAGATAATGTTCTTGTAATACTTAGACATCCAATACTTATAAGAGTTATTTGTTCACAGAGAGAGAGAGAGAGAGAGAGAGAGAGGATACGATATAATAATGTTAATGTTAATATGCTTAATCGAAAACGGGTGCTCCCAAACCAAATCAGAGGCTTCTGACTACCTTAAATCATCTTATCTATTTTTGAACAGCCTCCGCTTCGAAAGATCTTTCGCCGCTGGACTAAAACTGTAAGTCAAACCATAAAAGAAAAATTATGTATTGATTTGGGTTATTCGTTTTTGGAGTCTTTGAATATGTTGGACGTTGATACCATTGCCTATACTTGAATTTATCAGGAAATTTAACCGTCTAGTTGTTATTTTTATCCTTTTCTCTCCCGGCATCAGTTTGATATGATTCGATTTTTTGTAAATTTGATTAAATTTGGTTTTTGTAACCTAATCTCAAGATAACGAGTAAGATAATTATGTTTGATAACCGCATTGCTGCATCGTATATAGTATGAAATTGAGGATAAGATCCAAACTTATTTTTCGACCTGATTTAGTTTAAGATTTCAAAGTATGAAGATAAGCTTGAATAGCCCAAAAGAACAAATTCGGTAATCAGTAACCGGTAATTTCGTATTAATCATACTTTAGGGACCGCTACCTATTAACTGCATTAATTCTGAATAATATTAAGTTCGTTTGTTTCCGAAAGAGATTGTTTGATCTGCCCAGTTGCAGATGGTACAAAACTCCAATGCTCAATAGCATGTGGAGTGGAGTGAGGAAAATTAAGTCTTCTCCTCTTCGAATTCCAGAAAGAAGTCATTTTTATATTTCGTTTTCATGAGTTAGAAGCTCTTCATGAGCCATGTAACAAAAGCTTTTAGAACATGTTAATGTAAATACAGTGGTAGAAATTCCGATAATCTTAAACAAATAATATAAGAAATTTTAATATATACAAATCTAAGTTAACAATAAAGTCTCCTCCAACATACTCCCCCATTGAAGGATGAAGTATGACTCCTTCAATTTACATCAACGTCATCTCTTAAAGGCAATGGAGCAAGTTTGCAGATTGGGCGACGAATAATTCCTTTCTTGGTGCGATCATCGGCTACTCTGACCCTTCCATCTGCACCAAGTATGGCTTCGACCACACGACCAGTAATCCAGCATTGCGGTGGGAGATGCAACCACTTAGAGCGTTCTTGTAATTGATGTACATAGTCGCGCTTCCAGAGTTCCCAGAAGCGTTGCTTGAGATAGGTCACCCTTTGCCAACGAGATAGATAAGAAAGTTTTGAGTCATTTACTACCGGTTCAGGGATCGCTTGCAGTGAACATCCGATCAATAAGTGTGCTGGCGTCAGAGCCTCCCCGTCATTGGGATCATCGGTCAAATGAGAAGAGGTCAAATTTTTGATGAGCAGAGTCTTCATTGACTTTACTGCGGCTTGCCATAAGCCTCCAAAATGGGGAGCACGCGGTGGAATGAAATTGAATTCAAAGCCGGCATTTCGGCTAAATTCCTCCAGATTTTTTGCATTGAGTTCTGAACAGAATTGCCGTTTGAAGCCTTCAAGTTGCGAACATGCTCCGACAAAGTTGGTGGCATTGTCACAATAAATCCTTTAGGTCAGAGATTAGTTCTGTATGAATAGCTTTTGAAGAAAAGCAAACAAATATGGCCAAATATGTTTTGTAATGAACTTTGCTTCGAATGCGGTACGACGTAAGAAATGGTCCACATAGATCTACTCCGCATATCAGAAACGGGCGTTCGGCCTGGAGACGGTCAGCTGGGAGGTTACCCATGATTTGTCGCATTAATACAGGTTTGTAATGATAGCAATGTGTACAACTTCTAACAACCTTTCGGACCAGTTCGCGAGCATTTACAATCCATACTGTTAGGCGCAGAATCGCTATCAAGACCTTAGCTCCCGCGTGAAGGTTTCGCAAGTGAAGATCTTCAATATATTTATAAGTGAAATTATGAGTCTTTGGAAGCAATAACGGCATTTTAGCGTCCAATGGTATGTCAGCCATTGCAAGACGGCCTCCAACACGGATAAGTCGAATATTTTGAGAACCTATCTGTTCAATTGAGATGAATGGATTTAACTTTTGAAGCTCCGGCTTCAGATTGCGTCCTGCTTGTAAGTCCTTTAGTTCTTTCGCAAACACATCACTCTGAATGGAAGAGATTATATGATTAAAAGCCAATTTAAATTCTTCTACTGAAATGCTTCTTGTAGCATTTATCATATTATTGCGGTTAATAGGAACTCGGTTGAAAACTCGTAAAACGTATGCTAAGACTCTCACAATCATACGAAACGATGATAGTCTACTAATGATCTGCTCAACTATGCTCTTTTCTTTATAACTAGTGCTACATTTCAATACAAGGGTGTTTCGCAATTCTAATTCTTTGGGCTCGAAATCTGTCTTTCTTTCAGATTTCGGCCAAGTGTTAAGAACCTTGGTCCATGAAACCAAACTGTCTGCATCAAATCGCGCGCTGCACAGCCACGTGAAACAATGTCGGCTGGATTATCCTTTCCAGGCACGTGACTCCAAATGATATCCCGTGATTGAGTTTGTATTGTTGATACGCGATTGGCAATAAAGCATTTTAGAGTTGATGGGTGCATTTTAATCCAATGGAGAACGACAGTTGAATCTATCCAAAAATATGTTTTGCTGACAAGACAGTTTGATTTGTGTTTGATTTTAGTCCATGTTTGGCAGAGTAAAACGGAAGCACAAAGCTCTAAACGAGGTATGCTTTGCGATTGAGTGGGCGCAACTCTCGATCTCGAAATGATCAATGAAGTTACATATTTTCCGTTGTCCAAAACCCTTGCGTATATGCAACATCCATACGCTCGATTTGAGGCATCCGAAAATCCATGGATTTCACACTTATTTTTTGGTGATGTGTTAACAAATCGATTTACTCGAACCATGTCAAGATTAGATAAATCAGCTTCAAGTAGTTGCCATCTAGTCCGTAAGATCTCTGGCAACGGGTCGTCCCAGTCCAAGCGCTCGATCCACAAGTCTTGGATCAAGATTTTGTAGCGTACTACGACTGGCGCTAATAATCCTAGCAGATCATAGAGCCTGGCCATGATCGATACTATTTTTCGTTTGTTGGTATTGCAGTTAATGGAAGATCAAATCGAAATAATATAAGATCTTCAGTTGGCAGCCACGACATGCCAAGAGCCTTGGTGACATCACTATTGTCAATATTGAGATTATATTCATAATCTGTTGGTGCCCCACTAAAATTCCACTTTGTCAATTCTAAGCCTGCCTTTGAGAGCAATTTGGTAACTTCATTCGTCTTAGCATTGAGTTCTTCGATTGAGTCAGCTCCATAAAGTAGATCGTCGACGTACATATCCTCAGCTAATACAGCAGCTCCAATTGGAAACAACTCCTTATACGTCTCTGATAAAAACTTTAAGGACCTGATTGCGAGAAATGGAGCGCACGACATCCCATAGGTAACAGTATTCAATTGAAATAATTGAATAGGTTCTTGCGGTGACTTTCTCCACAAGATTTGTTGGAAACTTCTATCCTCAGGTGCGACGAGAAATTGTCTGTACATTTTGTTATGTCAGCTGTAATAGCATGGCGATACAAACGAAACGAGAGTAATGTTAGGATTAGATCTTGTTGAATAGTAGGACCAACCATGAGAATATCATTTAATGATATATTTGATGATGATTTAGACGAAGCGTCAAATACTACGCGAAGTTTAGTTGATGAGCTCTGCGGTCTAAGGACACAATGGTGAGGAATAATGTAATGATTTCCCGATTGCAAATTATCTAACGAAGCTACCTCCATGTGATTCAACTTAAGATATTCATCTAAAAAATCAATGTACATTTCCTTTAATTGGGGTTGAGATGCAAGCCGTCTTTCGAGTTGAAGAAAACGTCTTTTTGCACAGGACAACGAGTCTCCAAGTTGTTCAGGAGATTCCTTGAAAGGCAACCGAACCTGTATGCGCCCTGAATCCAGGAATTGTGTGTGCACCTGCAAGTGAGTTTCACATGCTTGTTCTTCTGAGGTTAACGAAATATCTTTATTTGAATTCCATGTATTTCATCCATTTTCCAAAACCCTTCTAATAATATATTAAGGTCCTGCTGTTGCGTTAAATTACAAGTGTATTGTTGAGTTGAGGTTCAGCAATCTTACCCCCGACGATCGATCCTAATGCAGTTTCCACTAGATGAGGAAGACCAATTCCTAAACTAATTTTACCAGTTTTAAGTAGATCAAAAAACTCCTTTACGCTAAGCAATAGATCTACTTTTCCGGGCTTATAAAAGAATGGGTCGGCTAACTCAATTTCTTTGGGAATGGCCCAATTTGACACATCTAGTCTCTTTTCAGCCTGAGGTAGAGATATAGATTTAGTCACGATAAACTCCATATTCCATTCATCTGGAGATATTCTTGAACGAATTTTGGTAGATACGGAATGTTTCATATGTGTACGTAATTCACCGATTCCAGCAATCTCATAATGATCGTAACGAAACGGAAGCTGAAGCCTTTTGGCTAATTCTTCAGTTATAAAGGTAAGCTCAGAGCACGAATCAAGTAATGCTCTTGCGAGCTGAAACTCACCAAGTTTGTCTTGAATAAGAACTATTGCTGTTGGAAGTAATCCCCGCCGAGCGTGGCGAGTCAACATTGATGTTGCAAATGTTTTACTTTCGTCATGTGTATTATGAATGATTTGTTGCGATTGATGATGAATAGTAGGTCCATCTAGTTGATAATTTCCCTGGACGTTTGAATCCTTATGCATGTTTGTGTGATGCAAACCTCCACAATGACGACGTCTTTTCAATGAAGGACACTTTGAGGCTGGATGACCCTTATTGAGGCAATTTAAACAAACTGACGCTGTTTTAACAATCTTAAATCGCTCAATAAAAGGTAGCGAATTAAAAACTGGACAGAATGCTAACCTATGCTCAGTTGACTGACATTGAATGCATCTACTTTGGGCAGCAACAAATACTTTTGAAGTACTATGAATTTTGTCTCTGACGGGTCTTTCCTCTAGTCGGTTTCGCAGATACCCTTCCAAATACTGACAGTGTCGACTGAGAATTTGATAACAGTCGGCCCAGTCTGGCAATTTATCATATTCTTGAACCCGATCGTATACTTTTTTCGATTCAAGATCAATTTTTGACATAATAATGTAAATAAGTACTGTGTTTAATACATCAGCTTCAGACCCAAGAGACAACAATGATCCGCGTAGAGATGAAACAGTATCCAAAATTGTACGTAGGGTAACAGCGTCTGCTTTTTTCATGCTAGCAATGTTAAATAAACTTGAAATATGTTCTACGAAAATAAGAACTTTCTTGTCATATCGCTCGTTGAGGCGATCTAGGGCTTTGGGATAATTTTCGTCTGATACTTGAAATGGCGAGACTACGCTTAGAGCTTGGCCAGACTTATTAGATAGTTAAATTTGTCAACATTTTACAATGAGCTGTCTTCATGTACCATATTTGTAAATGAAGTAATAAATTTTTAGAATTCCCCATATTTGCCGTCGAATTTAGGTAATTTGAGGGATGGAAGCCGATTATGATGTCCCCCATTATAAGTCGATGAATTAAAGAAACTAAGTTCTTCTGGTTTTTCCTTTTTACTTGCGCCAATGCGCCGTAATATGATTGCCTTTGTTTCGATAAAAAGATTTTCTATCTCTGCCCGATTCGCGTCTGCTGGATCTAGCTTCTCAATATTGGTTAGAACTTGTAATGCTTGTTTAAAGTACGACTCAATAATTTGAGACTGACAATCTAATATAATAGGGTCATTTTCAAGATCGATTCTAGCTCTTAAACTTTGAATATTAGATTACAGTTGATTCCGTTGTTGTCTGAGAGGTAGAAGCTGCGTTTCATTTGGTGGAGACATTTTGGGCCCTTAACGAAAGAAATGTAGTAAGTTAGAAATGAATTACACGTGAGCTAAACGAGTTCTAGTTTTAATAAAAACACTCAAATGCATTAAGTTTCACTCAAGAGCTTAATAAGTGAGCTTTAATATGTAGATCGTTTCTCTATATGACAGTTTGAGTACTTACTCCGCTGTGCTTAATACTTAGCACGTGTTAAAGCTTACGAGTGTTTTACATGTGAGTGTAAAGCATGTGAAAGCTTTACGATCGCTAATGAGTGGTAATTGAGTCAAAATTTGAGTGGAAATAGATACTGTAAATTTACACACTCAAGTTGACTTAGGTTATGATAGAACTCCACGTAAATGTCCACGATGATGTCTTACAAATGCCAATGATGAAGAAGTCCGATGACGACTATCCAAGATGATTATGTAACGATGAAGAAGTCCAATGATGAATGTGATGATGATGTACGCTGAAAAGTCCAATGATGACTGTCCAAGATGATGTAACGATGAATGCAATATAATGAACGAATAAACGACTTTATATAGTTTTTAAGGTTTTATGTTGGGACTTGCGAAGTGCAAGGTCCTGTCACGGTCGCCAATATTTGATCTGCCCAGTTGCAGATGGTACAAAACTCCAATGCTCAATAGCATGTGGAGTCTTCTCCTCTTCGAATTCCAGAAAGAAGTCATTTTTATATTTCGTTTTCATGAGTTAGAAGCTCTTCATGAGCCATGTAACAGAATCTGTTAATGTAAATACAGTGGTAGAAATTCCGATAATCTTAAACAAATAATATAAGAAATTTTAATATATACAAATCTAAGTTAACAATGACGTCTCCTCCAACAGAGATATTAAGAATGAATTAAATTAGGAAATGAATCCTGCCTTGTTCATAAGTTTAGAAATTAATAAAACTATTGTTCTTTGAAATGAACTCCCTATAAGGGATTGAGGGATCCTCAATTCAGACGTGGCCCGAGGATCATGGTAGGGTGGGCGTTCACATGATAGGCCTATAGGATATCATGACATAAACCAACATGTGTGCCTCCTGATACTACATAGTTTAACGTGTTCTTGTTTCTGGTCTCCTCAGGCCTTCTTTCTTTCACATCTAAACCTGTACCGTTATCCCTTGGTGTCCTTAAGTACGCGAATTTAAAATTTTACGTCTGTATCGAATGTGAGTAACTATAGTTCTGGCTAATCTCTATCGTATAACCCACTCCCAGCCGACCTGACCCTAGCCGAACCTATGGCGTACTCGGCCAGCACTATGAATGAACATCTGCTCAACACCCCTTGTGAGATTCAACGTTACATGCTACAGCGTATATATATTTTATTTAATTTTTAATAAATTCTGCTGGCGAGGGGTCAGAAAATATAAAAATTTATATGTTTGTTCAAAGAAAAGTAAGTAACTGTGACGCGTAAATGAGAATAATCGCCGCGAGGGAAACTTTCGAGGTGGTTTTCGGTTTAAATATTTTGAACAAAATCTTTGCAATGGTTCGAATATAAAAAAAAGATCTTGCCTGGTGATAGAATTAGATCCCGTTTGTTTATTTGAATTGGGATAATCCTTGAATGTAGAATATAGTTATTGGAGAAGTGATTAAATCTCCCTCGATGTCGCCCAAAGAAAATAAGAGTTTACTCCAATTAATCGACCGTATATCCTTGGGAAAGTAATGGTCCTTTCTGACGAATTTCCTGATGTCCTTTGCATTAATCTCCTTGGGTGCTGAGGTATCATTGAAGCTTAGTTCCCCATAGCGGTGAATGTCCTTGTTCTAGGTCCTTGTTGATCCTTCCGTTGTAAATCCTTGTGTGGATGAGTAGTCCTGTTGATGATGCTTGTCAAGTTTTTATCCTTCCAGATTGATGCTTTTTTTCTCGATGTTATCTTTCGGAGTTCCAAACACTGACTGCCCTTTCCAGTGCACATGCTTGGTTTTAAATGGCCCCTTGTGCTTTACTCTTCTGTCTCTTTCGCCCTGAATTAGGTGAGAGTGGTGGATTTCTAGGTTAGTTGATGACTCTGCTGATAATTCTGTAGAAAGCCTGCCGTAGACTCTGCCGATATTCTTACTTAACATGACCTGGCTTTGCGCGTGTTATATATATATATATATTATTATTAATTTTTTTTTTAAACTGATTTCCAGGTGTGACTCTGTCGATGGCTCCGTTGATTACTCTATCGCTAGCTCTGTCGGTAACTCAGTAGCTGACTTCATTAATAATTCTCTCCGAACTATGCTGTTGAGGATACTATTAATCCTGTCGAAAACTCTGTTGATGACTCTGCTGATGATTCTGTCGAAACCCTGCCAGAGACTCTGCCGATGTTGTTACCTAGCATGGTATGACTTTGTTTGTGTTATATATATATATATATATATATTTTTTTATGAAAACTCCCATTTCACTGTACTAATCATAAAAAAAGGTAATCATACGAGTCTGCACAAAAAAACCAATTGTTTTCTTTTGCTCAAGTGTTTGTTTAACTTAGGCGATATACACATGCATACCCTTCCATACGTATACCCATACGAATGTGTCCAATGTCTATGAATCGCCCCTTCACGCATATGTACGTCACAAGCGAACCAGAAATTTTTCTGCCTTGGAGGAAATGTGTGACGTAAGCGTCACACACTCACATTTTCAGGCTAATCTCTACAATTCGTACCGTGAGCGCACACTTACACGAGAGTCGGTGACGCTCATACACACTCACACGATCCGATCCGGCATCACACATGTGAGGGCCAATGCACACGAGCATCATCGTTTTTTCTTTCACACACACGCACTTTGGAAACTTTTTTTTTTAGGCACAATAAAAAAAAATACAATAACAAGAAACACAATGCGCGACTGTACTTGCAAATCAGCGTGAATGAGGGAACGACAAAAAAACGGTTGAATCAAAGCTGTGTACAAGTGCACTAAGAGTGAGAGGGAGATGGCAAGAGAATGCTTGTCAAATCAAAAAGTGAACTGTCTATTCTCATTCTTACTGGCCGCTCCTGTGGCCCTATCCTTTTCCCGCATTTAACCGTCGATTGCAAAGAAAACGTATATGCGATCTTTAAATACCCTAATCACAAATATATAAATATGTATATAAATTAAACACTTCCTTCACTCACGGGTTAAAAAAATGAATTTTTATTTATAAAGTCACTTTTATTACAATACAATATGTTAATATTATAACTGAAAGATGCTGACTTTGGTGAGCGAATTCGGCGGAGTTTAAGCGAAGTTACCGGTTGGTTTGTACTTAGGCTCAAGACTGATTTGCTATGGTTCAATTATGTTGGATGAAGGCTTGGGTAATCGACGTCGTCGCAGGCGGCGGCGTTGGCTGAGTCCAATAGTCCAATTTAAATGCGTGGGACCATTCTTTGTTTACACAAGTGTTCAGGACCATTCTTTGTTTATTGCCGAAATTTGTGGCGTGATTCTGCGTATGCACCGAACCCGACACCATTCTTCTAGGGCCTGGGAAAATGGGGTGCAGGCTTATTGTTTATCCTAGCGATCGGACTGTTACTTGAGATTGGCGATCATGCGACAAATGGGCATGTGACGATTTAGTGGGGTTGACCAATGGGTATTGCATGTGATGATGAAATAGGGTCGGCCAATGGGCATGCGGTTAATGGGCATGTGTTGACGGACTTGGGTTTATGGCTTCTATGTTATAGTATGAGTTGTGATAGAAGTGCTTAACTCCTCCCCCTTTAAGTGCGGACGTCCTCGGTCGCAACAACATATTGGACAGGCCCGATTGAGACTTCCATTGGTGGACCATGGTTGCCTGTTCCGTGGCTGCAGTATTTTTTAATGATGCAATATGTTATCATCGCAGCTGCTAGAAGAGTTAGAATAATCCAGTTTGACGAAGACATAATCAAGTTGTTTCTTTGGATACGCTCCAGATTATTAGTATTATTGATGTGTAACTCCTTGATCATTTCCAGCGATAGCTTTTCACCTCTCTGCTGCTTATTTGATAGTAACTGTAACAGCGGTGGTTGAACCTCGGCTTCAAAGCGTGTCTTCACAATATACCAGGAGTCTTCTATAATGACTGTCGCGTTTTCCGCTTGGATTATGAAGGTGCCTTCTAGGGTGATGTTATCTCCATTGATGCTGATGTCCCCTTGGACAATTCCAACCAATGAACCAATGTTCAGCAGCAAGGTACCGGGCATTATTTCCGAATGAGATTTTACGTGCTGATTGTTGATGACCTTACATTGGGGATTCCTTCTTTGCAAGTAGGCTCCTATACATTTACTGTTTTCTAAATTAGTCAGATCTTCCAGTTTACAAATTGTCTTACCATTATGAATTTTACAATTACTCTTATTGGTTAACCCGAAATATTTCTTGTTACATTTCATGATGTTTTCATAGTCTATTTCTTCTATAAATTTTTGATATTTAATTGGTATTGCTAGGATTTGTTTACAAATTTCATTAATTACTCTGGGAAGGCTAACAATATAAAGGAGTGATTTACCATCTGAGGCTACACTGACCTCAGCAAACTCTATTAATTCTTCAATGTTTATAAATGTTAAACTTTCTTCTTTAATTGTTTCGATGAAATCTATTTCGGTAGAGGATAATATTAGTGAATTTACTGTATTGGCCTTGGCCCAATCGATTGCATAGATAATATTTGTTATTTATTCTCTTAGAAGACTCAATTTAAATTTGGTTATTTCAATTTCTTTTGACTTATTGTTAGATTCGGGTTTACCTCTAATTAATATGGTATTAGTTATTTTAATTAAATCATTTATCTTATTTCTATTAGATTATTAATTACGACCTGCCGATTATTGTTTACCAGTTGTTCATTGATCTTATTTACCACAATCATATGATCTTCATGATCAGGTGTGCCCGCTAACCATTTCCACGCCGTGCCAAGTATATCAAGCGATCTTTTGTTTCTAAACTGCATCGGCTGAAGCCTCCTCAGTTCATTCTGTATCCGCGTTATCTCATAGGCCAAAAAAGGCTGATACGGACTTAGGTTTTTCGAATTTTTGACGACTTCTTTTAAAACCGATATGGACATTTGATATTTTTCTAGTTCGATGACATGGACGATTTTAAAGGTTCCATTCTGGCGCGCGGCTAACCCAGTTTCCAACATGACCACTCTTGACTTAGTGTAGTCTAATATGGTTGTGTGACCCCAGCAAAGTGGTAACATAAGCAATCTGTCGGAAAAGGATGTTTATCAATATTTCAAGTGGTTTTTTTGAACTATCCTGCCTGACCTGGTTTTAACTTTGGTATTAAGATCTTCGGCTACTATTTCTTTTTTATATCTAGACGTTAGTTTCGAACCTAATCGTTTATTAATCCTAACGTAGATGATTTCACCTGGATCATAAATTTTTATGGGTTTTTTGTTTTGTTATGGTACCCTAGGTCTTTGTTTTGTTTCTTTAAGATGTTTTCCGAAATCTTTTCCCTTTCGAGTGCTAATTTTTCTGGTGTATGGATTAAATTTGTTGCGAAAAATGCTTCTATTGGCTTTTTATTGGTTGTACTGTGGATTGTTTTATTGTATTCATCTACAGCCTTGAATATCAAATCCTCAAATTCCATTTCGGGGTGCTCTAACTTCAAGCATCTCATTATTTCCGTATATGTGGAATGGAATCTTTCTATTTGGCCGTTGCTGGATGAAGTATAAGGTGGGTAGTGTGGACTTGTATCCCTAACTGATTTAAAAGAAATTTTATTGATGCAGAATTTAAAGCTTTTTCGTTATCCATTACCACGGTTTTCGTCATACCGAAGGCTATCAATAACTCACGTAAGGGCACTTTAAGATGTTCTGCTGCTTTTGAGTTTACGAGTTTAACTTGCGCATACTTAGAAAATTTGTCTATGGCTGTTAAAATTATCTTATTTTGGGTGGAATATAAATCTATATGGATTATTTCGCCTGGATATGTCGGAATAGGGGTTGGTTGTATTTCTTGATTCGGAGGGTGTCGTTGATACTTCGAGAGTTTACATGTTTGGCAAGAGTTTACTATTGCTTCTACATTTTCTTCATACCTGGGAAAAAATACTCAGATAAAATTTGCTTTTTATTTTCGATGGAATTTCTATGTGCTCTAAGGTGTTCTTTAATTATGATTTCTTGTTCTTGGGTTTGATCATGAACATCTACAGTTTGGGTTTGTGTGAATCTTGCCTTGTAATTCCTAAAATGCTCCGGAAATATCTGTTGAATTTTACCCATGATACTTTCGGAAGTGAAAATACCATTTACTATCCTCGGATCCATTTTTTCCTTTAAAATAGTTACAAGATCGTTTCGGAATAATTACTTCTCACTATTGTGTGTCTGTGGTATGTGGGGAATGGTATTTCGAAGGTGGTGGATTCGTTATCACCGATGAGGATAAACAATTGGTTTTTAAAGACATTGATGGGTACTTCCATTGCTGGAATGAGTTCATGCCCTGAGCTTTCATCACTGTGGACTGTAGCTGACGTACTACTAGCATTTATGTTAGTAGGGTTCCTAGAGAGCGCGTCTGCTACGACATTTGAGCTACCCGGTTATATTTCAACTCGTAGTTGTATTCCTCCAGGTAACTTTTCCATTTCTTCAGCTTTATGTTGTTATTTTTTGGGCTGAGAGCATAAGTGAGAGTCTGGTGGTCTGTGTAAATGATCACCTTGGACTTGCCGTATACATACATTCTTAGCTTATCCAATGCCCATACTATTGCTAGCATTTCTCTTTCATTTGTGGCATAGTTTTCTTCAGCTTTGGATAACGCACGGGAAAGAAATGTAATGGGTCTCCCATTCTGTTCTAGAGAAGCTCCTAGTCCGATGTTTGAGGCATCGGTGGTTAGATGGAACTCTTGTTTAAAGTCAGGGTATGCTAGCAAAACGTCTTGTGACACTAATGCATTTTCACTTTCTCATAGGCATCGGTTTCGGCTTCACCGAATCGGATTTCGATCTTACTTGAGACATTTTCTTGGCTCTGCCATGTTCTCCTCTCAATAACGCAGTCAAGGGTCTAGCTAATTTAGCAAAATCTTTGATAAATCTTCTGTAATAACTAGCTAATCCCAGGAAGGACCTTAGTTGTTTAGGTTTTTCGGTATGGGAACTTTTTAATGGCTTGGATTTCTCTGGATTGGTTTTAACTCCTTCCCTAGAAATTACTACGCCTAGGAAGTCAACGCTATGTCTTAGGAATTTGCATTTATCTACTTGGACTTTCATATTTGCCTTGGACAAGGTAGAAAATACCAAAGCTAGATGTCGGAAATGCTCTTCCTCCGATTTACTGAATATATTATGTCGTCGATGTAGACGTAACAGATATTTCCAATGAGATCTCTCAAATATCATCGAGAGCTCTTTGGAATATTGATGGGGAATTTTTAGGCCGAAGGGGAGTCTCGTGAACTCGTATTTCCCTCCATTCACGGCGAATGCCGTTTTTTCAATATCAGATTCCTTAAGGAAATCTGATGAAATCCGCTCTTTAGATCAAGAACAGAGAAATACTTATTGTTGCCCAACTGCGCAACCATTTCTCCGATTTCGGGATAGGATACCTATCCGAAACTGTAACTGCATTGAGCTTTCTATAATCTATGACCATCCTATATTGCTTATTCCCAAGGCTGTCACTCTTTTAGGGACTATCCACACAGGGAATTATAGGGCGACCGTGAGGGTCGTATATACCATCTCGTAATAATTCTTGTAGCTGGTCTTCTACTACTTCTCTTAGAGAGGCTGGATATGGGTAATGCTTGTGTAGACTGGAGTGTCTGTTGTCGTTCGGATTTCTCCTTGACATTAGTAGCATAAGTCAATTTTTTATTTGGGTCCGCGAATAGCGATTTGTACTCCTCTTGGAGCGCCTTAATCCTAATTTCTGCTGATTAGTGAGCTCATCTGATTTGAGGGTATGGACCTGATGGGCTCGCATCTGCTTCACTTTAACAACATGAGAGTTGTTGACGTATAGTAGATCTTTCCCTACATCAATGATAGCGTTTAACTCTCTTAGTGAGTCATTACCTAGAATTCGTGAACGGATTCAGATTAGGTAATAGGAAGAATGTTATTGGTTTATTGGGTTCGTTAAATAAACCCAAATGGATATGGCTGGTTATTAAAATGCGACCACTTACGGTGTTCGCGTAAAACTTGTGTTCATTCGTTTTGATATTTTTGCTATTTCTGGTTGGACATAGTTCTTGTTCGAGCCGGTATCTATTAGGAAATTGTATGAGGTTCCGTCTTTGTCCCGGACAACAAAGTACGGCAAAGAGGAACACTTTAACCTAAAAATTAACGGTGTCCTCGATTTGTGGTTGTTGAGGCTCCTGTGATTGTGGTCTGGTTTCCTCTTTGTTCTGTGGGACTAACTCTGAGTTGTCTCCTTGTGAGGTAAAATATTGCTCCTGCTGTTGATATTGTTGAACCTCAGAATATGGGACTGATTCAAAAGGGTCTTCTTGGCCCTGATAAGCAGCCTGATAATCGGACATATCGGAGTAATGCTCTTCTTGAGGCGGTATGGTGATATATTGTTCACCTGACGGACCGGTTTCTATATGGAATTGCCTCTGCACTTTTGGGAAAATTTGCGGTGGACTGGTTGACTCTCTGAGAGCAAATTGTTGTGGTAAATTAACATTCGGTTTATTCATGTAGTTAACTTTTTGGTTAAATAGAGCCGTCGACATCCATTGGAGTTGGTGCGGCTGAGGTCGAAACCTCGAAGGCAAATGGCCTCGGTGGTGCGTTGAAAAATACGGGGTTATTAGATTGAGGGAATCTATTTTGTGGAATGAACACGTTTTGCATGGGTTTCTGATTATAAAAGTTGTTGTTGTTGTAAGGTTTGGGTGGAATTGCTGTATGAACGATCGTTGAGGTTGCGCGTTAATTTTAGCATACTCTTGGGGTTTTGGTCCTACAGGTGGACGAATGTCACGATGGCCGATAATGTTCTAGCCCTCTTATTATCCAACATATTGCACAATTGCAATGCATGCCTCAGATCTTTTGGTTCAGCTAAGCTCATTCTGTCTGAGAGATCTCCGTTCAGACCTCTGATGAAGGTATCTAGAGCCCTATCTCTGACTGTTTAGCCATGGCTTCCATAGTCTCGGGAGAATAACCCATCGTTTCGATTTGGTCTAGTATTAGCGACATCTGTTGGTGAACTGCGAAGTAGAATCATGAATGGAGGTGCCCTTCTGGTCATGGTAAACAGCTGATATTCTAAAGTGCTTAAATCTCGTCTGTCCGTGTACTCAGTTAACAAACACTGCGAGATTGCGCCCCAATGTAATGCGTGCGATAGACTTTCAACAATGTATTGGCATGGCCTGTAATTTTTCCTCGAATGTCATAAGAATTGCATAGTATTTGGGTGTTCCCTGAATGGGGCATACAATTCCATCAATTTTGTGGCGGTAGTAAACCATGTGAGAAATCCTCACGGCTACCTGAGAATTTGTCAAGATTCTTTACGATGTCTGGCACTTTATCTAGTTCATGCCATCATCCTGAACGCCAGCTGTCTGGTCCCTAAAGGGTATATGTCCTGACTGAGAATGATTTAATTGTTTCACTATTTCCTGTAACTGAGACGACAAAATTGTCTGGATAGCTACATCTAGTCCCTGAATTGACAGTGCTTCGAT